>NW_013851385.1:0-817 GCF_000517525.1 Limulus polyphemus
ATTGAAGAAGAAAGGTCCACCTTTCGAAAGCGTTCGGGTTATAGGGTTTTTATTCATTTCTATCAAGACTTCATGAACCTTCGTGTTTTTCGAACATCATGAATGTATATATATATCAGACAGGTGGTATCTCAGATATCTCCTCAATAGGTCATCAGAACTTTACAATACCATACAGTGTTTCCTTTTATAACAATATCTATGTTACGACTGAGTCACAAGTTCTGAGAATGTCTGTAAATATCATAACAAAAAGTTTGAATTTCTTGTTCTTCTTTCTTCTGCTTCTTTTTTATTACATGATAACTCAAAAACCAAATTAATGGAGGTGACATAGTTTCAAACGGGGTATCCGCTTTTATATGTATTATTAATAACTGGGAGTAATTTAAAGAAAATTTTAATTCTAATGAAAACGATGTTATCATAACCCTTTGAAGTTAGCTTTTTCACAGATATTTGGTGTTCCTTGAAAAAGCTTAAGTACAGGGTGAAACAGGAATTAACAGTCAATAGTAGATAAACAATAAATATTACACTTGGAACCTCATTGTATTTAGAACTTGGTTATAAGTACAACCTTCCTATGTCTATTAAAATACTGCATTAAAAAACAAGCATTTGCACCATCCATAGCACAAACAAGAATATAGCAATAACAATGCAAACAACATAGTAGGGATGGCATTTGCATCATCTCTACATAATAGGACAGGTACACAGTGTAGTAGAACGTTAACTGAGAAAAATAGGATAAATTAAACTCAATTGTGATAGAAGGATTGATATTAGCCATCCCTACATTTACTTTCTTTTT
>NW_013851386.1:0-363 GCF_000517525.1 Limulus polyphemus
AATCTTAAACTGGTCCCATTGTGCCCAATAGTTCTTTGTCACAGGGCTTAGACTAGACACCTTCTCCCAAGCAGGGCGCAAAACACTTGCTTTTAGAAAATCAATTACTGGCTTCAAATCTTGATCTTTCTCCTGCTCTGCTTTAATATCTATACCTGGTTCCACTTCACCATCATCAACTTCTTCAGTCACTTTGACTTCAGCTTGATGGCACCTGGTTAGTTCAACCTCTCTTTTGCAGCAATGTCTGCAGCCATTTTTGCAGGGTCTTCGGCTCAGTCCATCGGCATTTCCATGAGATTTTCTTTCTCTATATATTCAATATCATAATTATACCACATGTTCGTTTTCACCCACTTTGTG
>NW_013851387.1:0-364 GCF_000517525.1 Limulus polyphemus
GTAAAAACATGATACACTAGTATCACCACAACAGTACCACTATACTAATGATATAATCACTATATGCATGTTGTAGTACAAACATAATACACTAGTATAACCACAATAGTACCGCTATAATCATGGTATAATCACTAAATTAATGTTGTAGTACAAATATTATACACTAGTATAACCACTACAGTATCACTATATTTATGATATAATCACTACATTAATGTTGTAGTACAAACATAATACACTAGTATATATCACAACATTATCACTATAATTATGATATAATTAATTCATGAATGTTGTAGTACGAACATAATATACTAGTATAACCACAACAGTACCTTTATAATTAGGGTATAATCACTAT
>NW_013851388.1:0-451 GCF_000517525.1 Limulus polyphemus
AACGTTTTAAACAGTTATAGCTGTGGATCTAATTAAAGCTTTAAATGGTTATAGTTGCGGATCTAATTAAAGTTTTAAACAGTTATAGCTGTGGATCTAATTAAAGCTTTAAACGGTTATAGCTGTGGATCTAATTAAAGCTTTAAACGATTATAGCTGTTGATTTAATTAAAGTTTTAAACGGTTATAGTTACGGATCTAATTAAAGTTTTAAACGGTTATAGCTGTGGATCTAATTAAAGCTTTAAACGGTTATAGCTGTGGATCTAATTAAAGCTTTAAACGGTTATAGCTGTTGATTTAATTAAAATTTTAAACGGTTATAGTTACGGATCTAATTAAAGTTTTAAACGGTTATAGCTGTGGGATCTAATTAAAGTTTTAAACGTTTATAGTTATGGACCTACTTAAAGTTTTGAACGGTTATAGCTGTGGATCTAATTAAAGCTTT
>NW_013851389.1:0-823 GCF_000517525.1 Limulus polyphemus
GCCAGTCAGGACTTTATCAGATCCTCATGAACTAGCCAGTCAGGACTTTATTGGATCCTCATGAACTAGCCAGTCAGGACTTTATCGGATCCTCATGAACTAGCCAGTCAGTACTTTATCAGATCCTTATAAACTAGCCAGTCAGTATCTTATCGGATCCTCGTGAACTAATCTGTCAGTACTTTATCAGATACTCATGAACTAGTCAGTCAGGACTTAATCGAATCCTTATAAACTAGCCAGTCAGGACTTTATCGGATACTCACAAACTAGCCAGTCAGTACCTTATCGGATCATTATAAACAAGCCAGTCAGTACCTTATCGGATCCTCGTAAACTAGCCAGTCAGTACTTTATCGGATCCTTATAAACTAGCCAGTCAGTACCTTATCGGATCCTTGTGAACTAGCCAGTCAGTACTTTATCAGATCCTCATGAACTAGCCAGTCAGTACCTTATCGGATCCTCATGAACTAGCCAGTCAGAACTTTATCGGATCCTCATGAACTAGCCAATCAGGACTTTATCGGATCCTTATAAACTAGCCAGTCAGGACTTTATCAGATACTCATGAATTAGCCAGTCAGGACTTATCGGATCCTTATAAACTAGCCAGTCAGTACTTTATCGGATCCTTATAAACTAGCCAGTCAGTACCTTATGGATCCTCATGAACTAGCCAGTCAGGACTTTATCAGATCCTTGTGAACTAGCCAGTCAGTACCTTATCGGATCCTCGTGAACTAGCCAGTCAGGACTTTATCAGATCCTCATGAACTAGCCAGTCAGGACTTTATGGATCCTCATGAACTAGCCAGTCAGG
>NW_013851390.1:0-364 GCF_000517525.1 Limulus polyphemus
GAGTACTGTACTAATCCTTTAGGTATACTGGGTAAAGATATAATTACAGACCTGAGATTCCATGCCCTGTTACTGTCAAAAATGTATTTAAAAAATCGTACTCCGTCCTTAGGGACCCTCACTTAGTAAGACATTTTGAGTACTTGATTTTAAATAAAAGTCATAACGACAACATTTAAATAGTTACAAGATGATGGTTTCATTAAAATTTTATTTTAAACAGCGCTCGTTGATTGATTTAATTTACACGCTAGAGAAATTAAACATAGCTCTATCCACATCACATGGCCAGGTGGTTAGGGGGCGCTCGACTCGCAATCTCAGGGTCGCAGGTTCGAATCCCCGTCCCACCAAACATGCTCGC
>NW_013851391.1:0-365 GCF_000517525.1 Limulus polyphemus
TCATATTTCACAATTTCTTTCTAGTATACATCATCATATGTTTAATTATTAGTTATACTCACCTGATAAATCTTCTACCCCAGTGTTAGTTTGTTGATGATTTGGTTCATTTTCTTTTTTCATACTTATATCCTCATGTTGTGAACAATCTAGAACTTCATCTTCATCACTCTCACCGAGCTTTGAAGTGCTGCCATCCTGTGTTGAATCACTACTTTGTTCAATTTCTACATCAACAAGGATGTTCTAAAACACAAAAAAAAAGATAAATTATAACTAATGCTGTCAATAAAAAACACTAATACATCTTTAAAAATTTAAGATAAAAAGTATATTCCATTCAAGACATAACCACCACCTTTCAC
>NW_013851392.1:0-357 GCF_000517525.1 Limulus polyphemus
AACTTCCTCGGACAGAATTTCTACCGGAAATTAACAAACGAGCAAAAACATAACAAATTGGTGTCAGAGAGTGGGATGAAAAAAAAATAAAGAAACGAGAAGTGACAAATCAAACTACGACTTAGCGGATTTGATGGCAGCAATACAAGAACAGCAAAAGAAACAAGAAGAGATGTTACAGCAGTGGTTGGAGGAAAAAGAAAAGAAACAAGAAGAGAGATTACAGCAGTTGTTGGAGGAAAAAGAAAAGAAACAAGAAGAGAGACTACAGCAGTGGTTGGAGAAGAAAGAAAATAAACAAGAAGAGAGGCTACAGCAGTGGTTGGAGAAGAAAGAAAATAACAAGAAGAGAGGCTA
>NW_013851393.1:0-361 GCF_000517525.1 Limulus polyphemus
ATCATCATCATTATTATTAATTTATTTTTTTTATTTTATTTGTTTTTTTTTTTTTTTTATTAGTCTTCAATTTTGTTTGGTTACAGAGCTATCAAATAGAAAATACTGACCCCTCCTGCTACACCTGTCATATCCTCTTTTTCAGAATTTGTTGATAGTTCTCTCTCTCTCTCTCTCTATCGCTTATGTTTCATTATATATTGCCTATAACCAATAGAAAGTCAAGGTTTTCATCTATCAAATGACGTATTTTATAATGCTATGTTCTGAAGAGTGAGATGTCAACTTCACTCAGAGTACCAACATCGTTCCCATGGGAAAGTTCACGACTAGCTTGAATGAATTTGTAACAGCTCTTGTT
>NW_013851394.1:0-363 GCF_000517525.1 Limulus polyphemus
TTTGGGTATTAAAATGATGCAATTATTTAAGTCAAGAGATTTTTAGAACTTCTGATACAAACTGGCTGATTTTGGTTATAGATAACAAAGTAGATTAAATAAAGGATTAAAATTAGTTGCATAGGAAAGAGAACGAAAAGTGAATATTAATGTTGTTAACTGCTGTGAATGTAAAACTGTAACAAATGAAGGGTTTATTCTCATGTAGAGGATCTATACAAGCTCCTTTTTTTTCCAAATTTTGTCTAAACTGTAAAACTGAATATGACGTATTAGAATAATAATGGCTGGAGACGGCTTGAATGGGTAATGAAGAAAAACTTTAATATAGTTAACATAACTGCAAATGTACAATGTTTCGAC
>NW_013851395.1:0-364 GCF_000517525.1 Limulus polyphemus
CAACAATATCTGTGTGTAAGTAAACGATTGTGTTAGCGTCAGTATTGTTACGTAAAACTGAAATTTCGAGAAAGCTTCCACACGCCTATAAACATAACCAACGCGACGCGACAAAAAGTAGTATCTATTATTGGTTTGCTATAGTCAGTGTGCTATAAACTTCAGAAGCTATAACTATAATTGTGATTAACGCTTATTAATCAGAAAACTTCATATATTTCACCAAAAAGTTGGAACATCACAAATTATTTAACTTCAGTAGATTTTCATCGGACATTAGTATTTTTACGAAAATATTAGATAACTTCATCGTGTGTGACTGGTGAATAACGAAAGACAAAGCTAGCTAGCTTCCGGTTAAGCG
>NW_013851396.1:0-364 GCF_000517525.1 Limulus polyphemus
GTTCAAGTTCTTACTAGAAATAGGGTACGCTGGTATATAAAAGAGGGAAATGTAATGTGTGGGTAGATAATGAGTAATTGAACTGCAGTCAGAGATAGACGTATTGTTGTAGTTAACGTTCGTTCGTTATTATAGTTTGTTATAACGCGACTGTTGAGAATAAGTGTATCGGTAAAGTTGTATTCAGAAAGAATAAGCCAGTTTTATTAAGTAAGGACTTGTGTCGCTAAAGTTTCGTCAGAACAAGTTACGGAAAATCAATTAACAAACGGAGACGTAACAATATTATACAATATACAGCAATCTGTGAGTTATCTATAGAAAGTTATCTATTCTATTTAAGCCTTCTTTTATATTTCTTCTC
>NW_013851397.1:0-472 GCF_000517525.1 Limulus polyphemus
GTCTTCTCACGTAACACTGTTATAACTAACGTTTCTACAAATTCTGGGCGTCTTCTAAAATAACACAGGTATAACTACTGTGTCTGCATTTCTGGGGCGTCTTCTCACGTAACAATGGTAAACTAACGTTTCTACATTTGTGGGGCGTCTTCTAAAGTAACACTGGTATAACTAACGTTTCTACATTTGTGGGGCGTCTTCTAACGTAACAATGGTAAACAATCGTTTCTATATTTGTGGGGCGTCTTCTAAAGTAACACTGGTATAACTAAAGTTTCTACATTTGTGGGGTGTCTTCTAAATTAACACTGGTACAACTAACGTTTCTACATCTGTAGGGCGTCTTCTAAAATAACACTGGAATAACTAACGTTTCTACATTTGTGGGGCGTCTTTTAAAGTAACACTGGTACAATTAGCGTTTCTACATTTTTGGGGTGTTTTCTAAAGTAACACTGGTACAACTAACGTT
>NW_013851398.1:0-360 GCF_000517525.1 Limulus polyphemus
AGGATGTCTTTTCTTTATGGTTGTATTTCTTGCCTTAACATTGACTAGCTCTACATCCTGGCACACACCCAACAATGCCTCTTCCTTAAGTGTCTGCTCACATTTAGAGAAACTGACCAGTGTTATGGGTACTACTTGATGACCTGTCACAAGTGACCTTCCAATCTTCACGTCCGTTGGCCTGGATGGGTCTTCTACTGCTTCCACAAACATCGGGCTTCCTTGGAGGTGTTCTCTTATTTTACCCCAAATTATCTTCTCTGACATAGGGGGTATTGTGGTTGACTTAAGTGCTGTGACATGCAAATCAACAGATACAGCAACACTTACCGGAATTTGGCCTTTGTTGTTCTCAAATGT
>NW_013851399.1:0-357 GCF_000517525.1 Limulus polyphemus
TCGGAAAGTCACGTCTGAGAGAAGATCCACTATGTCATATGGGCCTTCCCATGGAGAAGACAACTTAGGAGACTTCCCCCTTGGTCTTCCTGGGATTATACAACCACACCTTGTCTACCTGACTTACAAAAGACTTGACTTCAGTAGATCTCTTATCATAAGTTACTTCATCGAATCAGCAGACGTTTTCAAGTTTGAACGTACTTGATGGTGAATAGCATCCATCCTTTCCGATAACACTTTCACAAACTCTGACATATTCGCAGGCAACTCTTCATCATTTGGGCGTCCCTTATGCTTGGGTCCCCTTTTAGCACTACATGTACGGCATGTCTTGCACCATTCTTCCACATCTCT
>NW_013851400.1:0-529 GCF_000517525.1 Limulus polyphemus
TACCGTTATCAATGTTAACAAAATCTGTAACTTTTTTGAAATTCATAATGGTCTTTTTGTCCTTGTTATATTATATATTTACGACTTTGATAACTGTCTTTTTAGTAATTCTTACACTAGATATTTTGACATTCATAATGGTTTTTATAGTCTTTCTTTCACTAGATTTTGTTAACTTCGATAAGGATCATTTTAATTATTCTTACACTAAATTTTTTTGACATTCATAATGGTCTTTTTGTCTTTCTTACAATATATATTCACGACCTTGATAACTGTCTTTTTAGTAATTCTTACACTCGATATTTTGACATTCATAACGGTCTTTATAGTCTTTCTTTCCCTAGATTTTGTTGACTTGAATAAGTGTCTTTTTAGTCCTTTTCCATTACACTAGATTTTTTGACATTCATAATTGTCTTTTTAGTCCTACTTACATTGATAACGATCATTTTAATAATTCTTATTTTGTTAGCCGTCCTTCTTCCACTAGTTTAGAAGACAGTTATCCAAGTTTACAAAATCTAGT
>NW_013851401.1:0-362 GCF_000517525.1 Limulus polyphemus
TATATTCGACTAGTTCGTTCCACAGTATCATGCGAAGTTTCACCTTCCTACGATGCGTTTTAAGGGAGTTATTGAAGGTTTTGCGTTTTGTACCAGTACTTAGTCCCATTTACATGAATATTTTTGAATTTTTTTATTAAGGTTCGCAGCAATTTTGCGCGTTTACTTACAAAATTCTAGATTATTAGTTTTAGTTTTACGATTTTTGTGGTTGTTTTATGTTACTCTTTATATGGCTTCTTGAAATCTTATGTGTACTGCACTGAATCTTTTTGTTACCGATTGTTTCTTGATTTCTTGTTACCAGAGGGTCCTGAATTCATTGTTCTTAACCAAATTTGGTATGTTAGGTACATTTTATC
>NW_013851402.1:0-362 GCF_000517525.1 Limulus polyphemus
TATTAAAGACTTTCATGCCATCTACTGACAACATTTTCATCAAGTCTGCCATCCTTATTCAATATTTTAAAATCAACTTTCTTATATTTAACTATCTCAATAAATTCACATATATTCATATTAAAATAAGTTTTTCCCATTGAATTATGTGTTTTAAGTTTATTAATATGTTCTGCTAGAGGTGAAATAGTAATATTATTATTTTTAACATTTCTTTTCGGTTCATTCATTCTGAATTTTAAATTTTTTCTAGTTTGTCCCATATAAACTTTTTCACATTAACATGATATTTCATATATACCAAATTTTCCCATTAAATCAATTTTTTCTTTAGCTATATTAAAATTTTGGCTAACTTTGTT
>NW_013851403.1:0-364 GCF_000517525.1 Limulus polyphemus
AGAGAGACAACAGCAGTGGCAAGAAAACCTGCAACAGTGGCAGCTCGAACAACAAAATAAACAAGAAGAGAGATTACAACAGCTATTGGAGGAGAAAGAAAATAAACAGGAAGAGAGACTACAACAGTGGCAAGAAGTACAAATGGAAAACATTAGTAAATTCAAAAGCGAATTAGATACATTAAGGGATGATTTATTGTCTTTTACAAAAGGAGAACACATTAACCGTCGACTTAATCAGCCCCAGACAATGGCAAGCCCCTTCCAGACCCCACAGCTAAAGCCTAATGCAGACATATTCAGTCCCGTTAGAAGTCACATCCCAGATATGAATGTCAGTACTAGGAGTGATCCAGTGCGAAGG
>NW_013851404.1:0-362 GCF_000517525.1 Limulus polyphemus
ATATTACCGTCACTACCACTCGCTTCACTCAATTATCTGTCTCTATATCTATCTATCTGCAATTTTATCTCCGCTTTATTTGCCGTGCTTATATACAAAAAAAAGAGGGCGCCTAGAACAGACTAGAGTTGCCAGGAAAAGTAACAAGATCCTTCGAGAATCTCATGACGTGTTACCAGCGTCACGTGACTTCCGCTGTCGTAACACCCTGACTAAAGAATTCACTTAGCTTTAAAGCAAAAAACATGTCGATGTCTTCTTTAAAACCTCCCTCATTTGCATACGTTTTCCCATTAACATGGTGTTGCAGAAAAAAAAATTGGTAATCTGATGGTGCCATACCTCAAGAATATGGTGGGTGG
>NW_013851405.1:0-362 GCF_000517525.1 Limulus polyphemus
TCCACACACCTATAAATATAACCAACGCGACGCGCCAAAGGAGAGTATCTATTCTTAGTTCGCTATAGTCTGTGTGCTATAAACTTCGGAAGCTATAACTGTGATTGTTATAACGCTTATCAGTCGGAAAACTTCAGATATTTGACCAGGAGCATTTACAAAGCTCGAACATTACAACTCATTTCACTTCAGTGGATTCTCATCAGACATTAGTATTTTTACGAAAACATTACATAAATTCATCGTGGAAAACTCGGCATGTGTGGCTGATAAATAACGAAAGACAAAGCTAGCTAGCTTCCCGTGAAGTGAATTATACCTACGTCAACTCGTAATCAACTCGCTCATCGTGAACCCTCGAT
>NW_013851406.1:0-364 GCF_000517525.1 Limulus polyphemus
TATGTGTGTATGGTTACACCAACATCAGAAAGTTAAAAACCCGTGTTATGAAAGTCTAAAATCTGTATTCACATATGTATATGTGTGTATGGTTACACCAACATCAGAAAGTTAAAAACCTGTGTTATGAAAATATAAAATCTATATTCACATATGTATATGTGTGTATGGTTACACCAACATCAGAAAGTTAAAAACCCGTGTTATGAAAGTCTAAAATCTGTATTCACATATGTATATGTGTGAGTGGTTACACCAACATCAGAAAGTTAAAAACCCGTGTTATGAAAGTGTAAAATCTGTATTCACATATGTATATGTGTGTATGGTTACACCAACATCAGAAAGTTAAAAACCCGTGTTA
>NW_013851407.1:0-364 GCF_000517525.1 Limulus polyphemus
GGGGTAGGTAATGAAGAGAAGGAGTAGGTAATAAAGAGAAGTTGTAGGTAATGAAGTGAAGGGTAGGTAATGAAGAGAAAGGATAGGTAATGAAGAGTTTGGGTAGGTAATGAAGAGAAGGGGTAGGTAATAAAGAGAAAGGATAGGTAATGAAGAGTAGGGTAGGTAATGAAGAGAAGGGGTAGGTAATGAAGAGAAAGGATAGGTAATGAAGAGTTTGGGTAGGTAATGAAGAGAAGGGGTAGGTAATGAAGAGAAGGGATAGGTAATGAAGAGTAGGGTAGGTAATGAAGAGAAGGGGTAGGTAATGAAGAGAAAGGATAGGTAATGAAGAGTTTGGGTAGGTAATGAAGAGAAGGGGTAG
>NW_013851408.1:0-362 GCF_000517525.1 Limulus polyphemus
GTACCTCAGGGCTCAGTCTTAGAGCCTCTGCTCTTTTTGATTTACACCAATGACATAGTTGAAGAAATAGTCAATAAATTACTTAAATTTGCAGATGATATTAAGGTCTTGGGTGTTGTAACTGTGAAAAAAATGTTGCTGATTTACAAAAGGATTTAGATCATTTAGTGAGTTTGGCAAATAAATGGTAGATGGGTTTTGATTATAATAAATGCAAAATAATGCATGTGGGTTATCATAATTTGAATTATAAGTATAATTTGGATGGAAATAACTTTAACAGTCTCAAGGGAATTGACAGTGTTGATGCATCATCTTTTTTCTTACTTAACAGTGAGAATAGTAAAACCAGGGGACACAAA
>NW_013851409.1:0-364 GCF_000517525.1 Limulus polyphemus
GGTTTAAGAGGCACGCATTCGAGCAGCTCATGGGTAATGTAATTCGATAGTACTTTATTTCTTGTTTTTCATATTTATTATTATAAAAGTAACTAAAATTAAAAGTCCAGAACTTTTAAAGTTAATTAAGACTAGATTAGGTAAATTAAGTAATAAAAATAATATAATTAAAATGGTTTAAGAGGCACGCAATCGAGCAGCTCGTGGGTAATGTAATTCGATAGCGCAACATGAGCTGCACATTCCCCAAGATTTACAACTTATAATGGTGGGGATAAGAGTTAGACATGGTTCAAATGGCAATAAAACAATAAAATTTAATTATAAATAGATGTATAATGTTACAAACTAAGAGTTACTTAGG
>NW_013851410.1:0-676 GCF_000517525.1 Limulus polyphemus
ACTCAAGGTTCACTCGAATTGTTAGATTTTGTTAGAGGAAGGATAATTGGTCAAGCAGATGGTGGAATAGGTCAGCGGGAAATTTCGCAGAATTTGGGAATCCCGCTTTCGACAGTCAACAGAATCATCGTGCAGTTCAGGAAACACGGCAATGAAACAACTGAGCAGCGTCCGAGTCATCCTGGTCCATCGGAAAGGACAAAAAGGGTTGTCAAGAGGAGCATCGAAATGGATCCCAGATTAACGACTGCAGAAGTGGCCAAAGTTGGTGGGATGAGCCCGAAATCTCTTCAACGGATTCTCCACAGATTGGGTTATCGTTTCAGAGCAAATAGACGGAAGCCCTTATTAAGACCTGCCAACACTTCTTTCGTCTGACTATGGGGCAAGTGATATGATGACCAAGCCTCTGGACTTTTGGAAGACCGTATTGTTCTCAGACGAAGCAAGATTCGCTAAATATTCGGACAGTGGAAGGATATGGGTCTGGAGAATGCCTCACCAAGAGTTTCGGCTCAACAAATTGCAGCCAACTGTGAAGCATGGTGGTTTCAGCGTGATGGTTTGGGGAGTTGTTTGGGTTGGTGGGAGATCGAGCTTAGTGGAGTAAATTTTGCGAAATACGTTGAAATATTGGAGGAATGACTCTTGCCACTTTCTTCCTCGGGTTTCGTGG
>NW_013851411.1:0-357 GCF_000517525.1 Limulus polyphemus
TTAATATTATTACTTGAAATTTACAGTAAGGTTGTATATTTTGTAATTTAATATCATGGAGTAAATATACTAAGGAGAAGGTTGGATGATCTATGATAGAAATCAAGGGTGGTTTAATATCTTATTTCTATGTTTATAGTTTTTTTAGGGATAACTATCATACCTACAACCAACTATAGAAGATTAGTGATAGTGGGATCTGGGACGTTGTGGATTTTAGCACCCAGATCCAAATCCCCTTTTTTCGGTTACACACTGACTAGCTCCTGCATCTGTTGTTTTGATCATGTCTGATAGACGGAATATCCAAATGCTTTTGGGAGATATAACCGTAGACATTTTCACTTTAAAATGATA
>NW_013851412.1:0-743 GCF_000517525.1 Limulus polyphemus
GGTCTCAGCCAACTGGAACATAAGTACCGAAGAACAATTTATTTGTTTGTAAATTCGCCACCTGGAACAAAAGTACCGAAGAACAATTTATTTGTTTGTAAATTCGCCATCTGAAACAAAAGTACCGAAAAACAATTTATTTGTTTGTAAATTCGCCACCTGGAACATAAGTATCGAAGTACAATTTATTTGTTTGTAAATTCGCCAACTGGAACAAAAATATCGAAGAACAATTTATTTGTTTGTAAATTCGCCACCTGGAACAATAGTACCGAAGAACAATTTATTTGTTTGTAAATTCGCCATCTGGAACAAAAGTACCGAAGAACAATTTATTTGTTTGTAAATTCGCCACCTGGAACAAAAGTACCGAAGAACAATTTATTTGTTTGTAAATTCGCCACCTGGAACAAAAGTACCGAATAACAATTTATTTGTTTGTAAATTCGCCACCTGGAACATAAGTACCGAACAACAATTTATTTGTTTGTAAATTCGCCACTTGGAACATAAGTACCGAACAACAATTTATTTGTTTGTAACTTCGCCACCTGAAACATAAGTACCGAAGAACAATTTATTTGTTTGTAAATTCGCTACCTGCAACATAAGTACCGAACAACAATTTATTTGTTTGTAAATTCGCTACCTGCAACATAAGTACCGAAGAACAATTTATTTATTTGTAAATTCGCCACCTGGAACATAAGTACCGAAGAACTATTTATTTATTTGTAAATTCG
>NW_013851413.1:0-364 GCF_000517525.1 Limulus polyphemus
GCTTATTTTTTACGTATTTCTGATATTGTAAATTTTATTTTGTTTTGTGTACTTGATTATATATAAAAATATGGACGTTTAACAGTAGTTTAATTGTTTGTTTTTGAATTTCGCGCAAAGCTACACGAGGGCTATCTGCGCTAGCTGTCCCTAATTTAGCAGTGTAAGACTAGAGGGAAGGCAGCTAGTCATCACCACCCACCGACAACTCTTGGGCTACTCTTTTATCAACGAATAGTGGGATTGACCGTCACATTATAACGCCCCCACGGCTGAAAGGGCGAGCATGTTTGGTGGGATGGGGAAGCGAACCCGCGACCCGCAGATTGCGAGTCGAGCGTCCTAACCACCTGGCCATGGCGGG
>NW_013851414.1:0-364 GCF_000517525.1 Limulus polyphemus
GGAGACTCTTGATACAGTTTTATCTGATCCTGAATCTGATGTCAATAGAAATGGTGATAGGGATTGTTTTCTACCTAAAACGTCTGGAAAGGTTTCATCAAGATATCATGGAAATGGTGAGGAGGTATTAGGAAAGGTGGAACATCAGCATGATGGATGATTACTGCTGGTCATTGAAACAAGATGCTCCAGACGCAATACATAAAAGAAAGACCACAACACGTAATTTTGAAAATAAAATACGTAGATTTCACACACACACACACACAAAATAATAATGAATGAGGATGCATATTCGTTTGACATCAACGTGCTTCCCTTTTCTTCGGTTTGTTTGTATTTTTGTTAACAAAAATAATAATAA
>NW_013851415.1:0-363 GCF_000517525.1 Limulus polyphemus
AGTACCCATGATAGACTAGAGGGAAGGCAGATAGATAATAGTACCTATAATATACTAGAGGGAACGCAGATAGATAATAGTACCTATAATAGACTAGAAGTAAGGCAGATAGATAATAGTACCTATAATAGACTAGGGAGAGAAGGCAGATACATAATAGTACCTATAATAGACCAGAGAGAGAAGGCAGATACACAATAGTACCTATAATAGACTAGAGGGAAGGCAGATACACAATAGTACCTATAATAGACTAGAGGGAAGGCAGATACACAATAGTACCTATAATAGACTAGAAGTAAGGCAGATACACAATAGTACCTATAATAGACTAGAAGTAAGGCAGATAGATAATAGTACCTA
>NW_013851416.1:0-362 GCF_000517525.1 Limulus polyphemus
TAAATAATGCAGCCCACGACAATAAATAAATGTCATAATTAAAAATAAATAATGCAGTCCACAACAATAAATAAATGTCATAATTAAAATAAATAATGCAGCCCACGACAATAAATAAATGTCATAATTAAAAGTAAATACTGCAGCCCATAAAATAAAGAAATGTCATAACTAAGTAAAGATCTCCTCCCCATTCCCTATCGTTCCTGGTTTGTCTATCTTTACACGTGTGGAGACTGTAAGGCCTCCTATATTGGCAAAACCAAAAGCCATTCAAAATCAGAGCCTATAAACATATGGGAATTTCCATCGAAACGCAAAAAAATTTAGTAACCCCCTGTGTTTCCTCTATGTGCCAACAT
>NW_013851417.1:0-373 GCF_000517525.1 Limulus polyphemus
GGGAAGCCTAGTACGTGTGGTATTTATGGCAAGTGAGGGAAGCCTAGTACGTGTGGTATTTATGGCAAGTGAGGGAAGCCTAGTACGTGTGGTATTTATGGCAAGTGAGGGAAGCCTAGTATGTGTGGTATTTATAGCAAGTGAGGGAAGCCTAGTATGTGTGGTATTTATAGCAAGTGAGGGAAGCGTAGTATGTGTGGTATTTATAGCAAATGAGGGAAGCCTAGTATGTGGTATTTATAGCAAGTGAGCTATAAATACCACATACTAGGCTTTCCTCATTTGCGATAAATACCACACATACTAAGCTTCCCTCACTTGCTGAAAACCACACAAGTTGGGGAAACCTAGTATGTTTGGTATTTAATAGCAA
>NW_013851418.1:0-364 GCF_000517525.1 Limulus polyphemus
ACCGCTTCTTTCGTTTCTTCCAGTTTTATTATTCTTTACGATAACACCGCTTCTTTCGTTTCTTCCAGTTTTATTCTTCTTTATAATAATAATACCGCTTCTTTCGTTTCTTCCAGTTATATTATTCTTTACGATAACACCGGTTCTTTCTGTTTCTTCCAGTTTTATTCTTCTTTACGATAACACCGTTTCTTTCGTTTCTTCCAGTATTATTATTCTGTACGATAACACCGCTTCTTTCGTTTCTTCCAGTTTTATTCTTCTTTATAATAATAACACCGCTTCTTTCGTTTCTTCCAGTTTTATTCTTCTTTATAATAATAATACCGCTTCTTTCGTTTCTTCCAGTGTTATTCTTCTTTAC
>NW_013851419.1:0-364 GCF_000517525.1 Limulus polyphemus
ATATTTGCATACGTTTTCCCATTAAGATGGTGTTGCAGCGAACGAAAAAAATGGTAATCTGATGGTGCCATATCTGGAGAATGTGGTGGGTGGGGAAAACGAGAACTTCCCAACCCAACTCCTTGTGTTGCGTCAAACGTGCCACATGTGTACGTGCATTGTCGTGGAGAAGAAAAATACCTTTCCGATTGACGAGTGAAGGGCGTTTCTGATGAAGGGCTTGATTTAAACGTTCCAGTTGCTAAGCTCCAGGTTTTGGGGTGGGAAGTAGTTTTTGTCTGGAACAGACCCTTTGATTTTGGCATTTAATATTCACATATAAAATCCATTTTTCATCACTGGTGTCAATTCTGTCCAAAAATGG
>NW_013851420.1:0-364 GCF_000517525.1 Limulus polyphemus
GGAGTAGTTGTAGCAAGTAAGGCTAAAGATGAGTATGATGGTTATAAATTCGGTAATTATAGTTACACCAGGTGTTTATGGAGTAGTTGACCAAATAAGGCTAAAGATGAGTATGGTGTTTATAAATTTTGTAACTAGAGTTACAGCTAGGTGTTCGTTGAGTTGTTGTACCAAATAACGCTAGAGATGAGTAAAGTTTTTATAAATTCGGTAACTAGAGTTACACCTAAGTGTTCATGGATTATTTGTACAAAGTAAGGCTAAAGATGAGTATGGTGGTTATAAATTCCATAATTATAGTTACACCTAAGTATTTATGGAGTAGTTGTACCAAGTAAGGCTAAAGATGAGTATGGTGGTTATA
>NW_013851421.1:0-363 GCF_000517525.1 Limulus polyphemus
AAATCAAGCTATACCGTACAACCCACATCTTTTCCTGAAATATAACTAGCGTCATATTTTGTCAAATCAAGCTCTACCTTACAACCCACATCTTGTCCTGACATATAACTAGCATCATATTTAATCAAATCAAGCTCTACCTTACAACCCACATCTTGTCCTGACATATAACTAGCATCATATTTTGTCAAATCAAGCTATACCTTACAACCCACATCTTGTCCTGACATATAATTAGCATTATATTTTGTCAAATCATGCTCTACCCTAACTCGCATCTTGTTCTGACATATAACTAGCATCATCTTTTGTCAAATCAAGCTCAACCTTACAACTCCCATCTTGTCCTGACATATAACTAGC
>NW_013851422.1:0-364 GCF_000517525.1 Limulus polyphemus
GTTCTGCTTTGATATCTGTATTTAGTTCCACTTCATCATCATCAACTTTTTCAGTCGGCCTGACTTCAGCCCGATGACACCTAATTAGTTCAACCTCTCTTTTAACAGTTACCAGAACTTGGCCTTTGTTATTCCCAAACGTCATTTTATCAAAATCAATTACAAACTTCCTTGGTAATAGATAGTCCAATCCTAAGATGCATTCATCTTCAATGTCAGCCAAGTATACTTTCTGTCTCTTCTTTGCGCCCATGAGCTCAATAGTTACCCACACTGGTCCCCACAATCTTGTAGACTGTCCTATCACACCATAAAGCTTCTCTATGGCTTCAGGTACTCCTTCGTGATTTAACACCTTGATGCT
>NW_013851423.1:0-362 GCF_000517525.1 Limulus polyphemus
CAAGGTTTATTATGGTTAGATTACAAGTTTTGTTATGGCTAGAGTACAAGGTTTGTTATGGTTAGAGTACAAGGTTTGTTATGGTTAGATTACAAGGTTTGTTATTGTTAGAGTACAAGGTTTGTTATGGTTAGAGTACAAGGTTTGTTATGGTTAGATTACAAGATTTGTTATGGTTAGATTACAAGGTTTGTTATGGTTAGATTACAAGGTTTGTTATGGCTAGAGTACAAGGTTTGTTATGGTTAGATTACAAGTTTTGTTATGGCTAGAGTACAAGGTTTGTTATGGTTAGATTACAAGGTTTGTTATGGCTAGAGTACAAGGTTTGTTATGGTTAGAGTACAAGGTTTGTTATGGTT
>NW_013851424.1:0-364 GCF_000517525.1 Limulus polyphemus
GGTGAGACACTTAAGGTCTATATCAGCTTGTGATTACTTGTAATGGTGAGACACTTAAGGTCTATATCAGGTTGTGATTACCTGGTAATGGTGAGACACTTAAGGTTGGTTTAAATGCTGTTTGCTCTGTTGAAATCAAAATGAAGAAACACCTTTGAAGCTGGTTGTATAATCCCGTTCAGTGTGTACAAGGGATATATGTAAACAACTATTGTATAATCCCGTTCAGTGTGTACAAGGGATATATGTAAACAACTGTTGTATAATCCCGTTCAGTGTGTACAAGGGATATATGTAAACAACTGTTGTATAATCCCGTTCAGTGTGTACAAGGGATATATGTAAACAACTGTTGTATAATCCC
>NW_013851425.1:0-365 GCF_000517525.1 Limulus polyphemus
ACATCTATTACTTACTCTTGTTGGTCAACAACATATATATCTATATATAACCCTACAAGAGAAACAAATGTAAGTAATCAAAAACTAGTTACCAGTTCGTGAATATCCATCTGTGTGAAACAATATTAAAGGCACTGGCTGGTCAGTTTAACTAACTATTTTTATTATTATTACTATTTTTCTTTTTTTTTAATGAAGCTAAAATCAAACAGTTTCACGATTCTTCATATTAACGTTACACCAGTAGGAACGTATGTATAAGGAGACAAGAGTAGACTATCATTATCAGAAAACGAGACGCCTTTAACAATATCCAGAATATGTATCTGTAAACACAGAGACTTAATAAAAAAAAAACCGCGAAA
>NW_013851426.1:0-362 GCF_000517525.1 Limulus polyphemus
GTACAGAACTTGGTCACCCACCTTAATGTATAAAACTAGGTTTCTGTACAGAACTTGGTCACCCACCTTAATGTATAAAACTAGGTTTCTGTACAGAACTTGGTCACACAACTTAATGTATAAAACTAGTACTGCACAAAATATCTAACAATTTTCTAACACTAGTACTGCATCAAATATCTAACAATGTTCTAACACTAGTACTGCATCAAATATCTAACAATGTTCTAACACTAGTACTGCACAAAATATCTAATAATGTTCTAACACTAGTACTGTACAAGATATCTAATAATGTTCTAACACAAGTACTGCATCAAATATCTAATAATGTTCTAACACTAGTACTGCATCAAATATCT
>NW_013851427.1:0-357 GCF_000517525.1 Limulus polyphemus
CTGTTGTAAACACCATGAAAATGAAGTCTGATTGACTCACGCCTGGTTTTGTTGTAAACAGCATGAAAATAAGCCTGACTGACTCACGCCTGGTTTTGTTGTAAACAGCAAGAAAGTTAAGCCTGACTGACTCACGCCTGGTTCTGTTGTAAACACCATGAAAATGAAGCCTGACTGACTCACGCCTGGTTTTGTTGTAAACACCATGAAAATTAAGCCTGACTGACTCACGCCTGGTTTTGTTGTAAACAGCAAGAAAGTTAAGCCTGACTGACTCACGCCTGGTTCTGTTGTAAACAGCATGAAAGTAAAGCCTGACTGACTCACGCCTGGTTCTGTTGTAAACACCATGAAAAA
>NW_013851428.1:0-364 GCF_000517525.1 Limulus polyphemus
GTTTGCAGGAAAACTCGTTCTCCCACTATATAGAGAACTAATGGAGAATTCTATCGAAGTGGTTGTTGATTTTATCATTACAAGACAAACTAACTTACGAAAAATCCATAATCCTGATTTGGAAAACTTGATGGTTACAAGCCGGTCTACATTCGTTTTCAATCAACCATGATGATTGGACTCTCACCCTGAACATTTTATCTCTGTTATATGATCTTATTGGTGGGGTGGTCACAATCAGTGCTTTAAAGAAAAAAAGATTTCGGTACGCACCAATTGGAAAACTTAATTTTACACAGTGGTGCAACAAGTGAAATATTCCAGATCATTCTTTGAAAGTAATGGATTTCTACTCCCCCCCCCC
>NW_013851429.1:0-532 GCF_000517525.1 Limulus polyphemus
AATAAAGAACAAAGTCTCAATTCTTAATTCTTTCTTTTTCGTACAAACCTCGTTTGTTGTACATGTAACATTTTATTTCCACTTTATGAAGTGAAACACTTCAAAATCAAAAGCATAGCCAGGTGGTTAGGGCCCCGGCATGGCCAGGTGGTTAGGGCCCCGGCATGGCCAGGTGGTTAAAGCACTCGACTCGCAATCTGAGCGTCGGGGGGTTCGAATCCCCGTCACACAAAACATGCTCGCCCTTTCATCCGTGGGGCCTTTATAATGTGCGGTCAATCCCACTATTCGTTATTAAAAGAGTAGCCCAAGATTTGGCGGTGGGTGGTGATGACTAGCTACCTTCCCTCTAGTCTTAAACTGCTTATATTAGGGACGGCTAGCGCAGATAGCCCTCGTGTAGCTTTGCGCGAAATTCAAAACAAACAAATCCAAAAAGTATCCCTGATTGTTAGGGGGCGTAAAGTCTAAGCATTTAGATCTTTTTGCGGGTATGTTACAGTGATCTATATATATATATATATATATATAA
>NW_013851430.1:0-364 GCF_000517525.1 Limulus polyphemus
GTTAGTGGGCTATTCTCCTCGACATATACTATATTAATGTTAGTGGGCTATTCTCATCACCAGATACTGTATTAATGTTAGTGGGCTATTCTCCTCACCAGATACTGTATTAATGTTAGTGGGATATTCTCCTCACCAGATACTGTATTAATGTTAGTGGGATATTCTCCTCGACATATACTGTATTAATGTTAGTGGGCTATTCTCATCACCAGATACTCTATTAATGTTAGTGGGATATTCTCCTCTCCAGATACTGTATTAATGTTAGTGGGCTATCCTCCTCACCAGATACTGTATTAATGTTAGTTGACTATTCTCCTCGACATATACTATATTAATGTTAGTGGGCTATTCTCCTCAC
>NW_013851431.1:0-364 GCF_000517525.1 Limulus polyphemus
ATGTTAGCTCTGACCTTCATTTACAACTGTGACGTGGAACACACATCTGTGATGTAAGCTCTGACCTTCATTTACAACTGTGATGTGGAACACACATCTGTGATGTAAGCTCTTACCTTCATTTACAACTGTGATATTAGCTGTTACTTTTATTTACAACTGTGACATGGAACAGACATCTGTGATGTTAGCTGTTACTTTTATTTACAACGGTGATGTGGAACACACATCTGTGATGTTAGCTCTGACCTTCATTTACAACTGTGACGTGGAACACACATCTGTGATGTTAGCTCTGACCTTCATTTACAACTGTGACGTGGAACACACATCTGTGATGTAAGCTCTGACCTTCATTTACAAC
>NW_013851432.1:0-362 GCF_000517525.1 Limulus polyphemus
GAAAGGACTTGTCTAGTAATACTGAACAAGGTCTATAGTAGCATTCATGTGAATTAATCTGCTAATGTTCAACAAGATCTATAGTAGCATTCCTGTGAATTAGTCTAGTAATACTGAACAAGGTCTATAGTAGCATTCATGTGAATTAATCTGCTAATGTTCAACAAGATCTATAGTAGCATTCCTGTGAATTAGTCTAGTAATACTGAACAAGGTCTATAGTAGCATTCATGTGAATTAGTCTATAATACTGAACAAGGTCTATAGTAGCATTCATGTGAATTAATCTGCTAATGTTCAACAAGATCTATTGTAGCATTCATGTGAATTAGTCTAGTAATACTGAACAAGGTCTATAGTAG
>NW_013851433.1:0-708 GCF_000517525.1 Limulus polyphemus
GTGTTATCAAACTATAGCTGAAGACACAGTGTATTAACATGTGTTATCAAACTATAGCTGAAGCTACAGTGTATTAACACGTGTTATCGAACTATAGCTGAAGCTACAGTGTATTAACATGTGTTATCAAACTATAGCTAATGCTACAGTGTATTAACATGTGTTATCAAACTATAGCTGAAACTACAGTGTATTAACACGTGTTATCAAACTATAGCTAAAGCTACAGTGTATTAACATGTGTTATCCAACTATAGCTGAAGCTACAGTGTATTAACATGTGTTATCCAACTATAGCTGAAGCTACAGTGTATTAACATGTGTTATCAAAGTATAGCTGAAGCTACAGTGTATTAACACGTGTTATCAAACTATAGCTGAAGACACAGTGTATTAACATGTGTTATCGAACTATAGCTAATGCTACAGTGTATTAACATGTGTTATCAAACTATAGCTGAAGACACAGTGTATTAACATGTGTTATCAAACTATAGCTGAAGCTACAGTGTATTAACACGTGTTATCGAACTATAGCTGAAGCTACAGTGTATTAACATGTGTTATCAAACTATAGCTAATGCTACAGTGTATTAACATGTGTTATCAAACTATAGCTGAAACTACAGTGTATTAACACGTGTTATCAAACTATAGCTAAAGCTACAGTGTATTAACATGTGTTATCCAACTATAGCTGAAGCTACA
>NW_013851434.1:0-505 GCF_000517525.1 Limulus polyphemus
TAAAGATAAGTATGGTTGTTATAAATTCGGAAACTAGAGTTACATCTAGGTGTTGATGGAGTAGTTGTGCCAAGTAAGGTTAAAGATGAGTATGGTGGTTATAAATTCGGTAACTAGAGTTACACCTAGGTATTCGTGGAGACCTAGGTATTCGTGGAGTTGTTGTACCAAGTAAGGCTAAAGACGAGTAGGTTGGTTATAAATTCAGTAACTAGAGTTACAACTAGGTGTTCATGGAGAAGTTGTACCAAGTAAGGCTAAAGACGAGTATGTGGGTTATAAATTCAGTAACTAGAGTTACACTTTGGTGTTCGTGGAGTAGTTGTACCAAGTAAGTCAAAAGATGAGTATGGTGGTTATAAATTCGGTAACTAGAGTTACACCTATATGTTCGTGGAGTCGTCGTACCGAGTAAGGTTAAAAATGAATATGGTGGTTATAAATTCGGTAACTAGAGTTACACCTAGGTGTTCGAAAAGCTGTTGTACGAAATAATGCTAAAGAT
>NW_013851435.1:0-365 GCF_000517525.1 Limulus polyphemus
AAAACGGTATTGAATGACAGGAACAAGAGTTCAGAGAAACATTACGGTATTGAATGACAGGAACAGGAGTTCAGAGAAACATTACAGTAGTGAATGACAGGAACAGGAGTTCAGAGAAACTTTACAGTATTGAATGACAGGAACGGGAGTTCAGAGAAACGTTACAGTATTGAATGACAGGAACAGGAGTTCAGAGAAACTTTACAGTATTGAATGATAGGAACAGGTGTTAAGAGAAACATTACAGTATTGAATGATAGGAACAGGTGTTAAGAGAAACATTACGGTATTGAATGACAGGAACAGGTGTTCAGAGAAACATTACTGTATTGAATGACAGGAACAGGAGTTCAGAGAAACATTAC
>NW_013851436.1:0-900 GCF_000517525.1 Limulus polyphemus
GTTTGAATTACTGTCTCAACTTGACAGAAAGATGTTGTTTGAATTACTGTCTCAACTTGACAGAAAGATGTTGTTTGAATTACTGTCTCAACTTGACAGGAAGATGTTGTTTGAATTACTGTCTCAACTTGACAGGAAGATGTTGTTTGAAGTGCTGTCTCAACTTGACAGGAAGATGTCGTTTGAAGTGCTCTCTCAACTTGACAGGAAGATGTTGTTTGAAGTGCTGTCTCAACTTGACAGGAAGATGTTATTTGAAGTACTGTCTCAACTTGACAGGAAGATGTTGTTTGAAGTGCTGTCTCAACTTCACAGGAAGATGTTGTTTGAAGTACTGTCTCAACTTGACAGGAATATATTGTTTGAAGTGCTCTCTCAACTTCACAGGAAGATGTTGTTTGAAGTTGTCAAGTTGAGACAGCACTTCAAACAACATCTTCCTGTGAAGTTGAGACAGCACTGCAAACAACATCTTCCTGTCAAGTTGAGACAACACTTCAAACAACATCTTCCTGTGAAGTTGAGACAGCACTTCAAACAACATCTTCCTGTCAAGTTGAGACATCACTTCAAACAACATCTTCCTGTTGAGTTGAAACAGCCAAACAACATCTTCCAAGGTGCTGTCTCAACTTGACAGGAAGATGTTGTTTGAAGTGCTGTCTCAACTTGACAGGAAGATGTTGTTTGAAGTACTGTCTCAACTTGACAGGAAGATGTTGTTTGAAGTGCTGTCTCAACTTGACAGGAAGATGTTTGAAGTACTGTCTCAACTTGACAGAAAGATGTTGTTTGAAGTACTGTCTCAACTTGACAGGAAGATGTTTGAAGTGCTGTCTCAACTTGACAGGAAGATGTTGTTTGAAGTGCTGTCTCAACTTGACAGGAAGATGTTGTTTG
>NW_013851437.1:0-364 GCF_000517525.1 Limulus polyphemus
CCACTGCTGTAATCTCTTATCTGTTTTTTCTTTCTCCTCCAACCACTGCTGTAGTGTCTCTTCTTCTTTATTTTGCTGTTCGAGCTGCCACTGTTGCAGGTTTTCTTGCAACTGCTGTTGTCTCTCTTCTTGTTTCTTTTCCTGTTTATTTTCTAGTTCTTCTTGTTTCTTTTGCTGTTCTTGTATTTCTGCCATCAAATCTTCTAAGCTGTAGTTTGATTTGCCATTTCCGGTTTCCATCTTCTTCTTTTTTCTTTTCTTTCCCGTTTCACACTCTGACACCAATTTGTTATGTCTCTGGTCGTTTGTTAATTTCTCGTATAATTTCTTTCCGAGGAAATTTCAATGACACAAGTCCTTTTTT
>NW_013851438.1:0-364 GCF_000517525.1 Limulus polyphemus
CTTGTGCTACAACATGCCTAGAATTCAAGGTTCTCTCGAATTGTCAGATTTTGTTAGAGAAAGGATAGTTGGTCAAGCAGATGGTGGAATAAGTCAGCGGCACATTTGGCAGAATATGGGAATCCCGCTTTCGACAGTAAACAGAATCATCGTGCAGTTCAGGAAACACGGCAAGGAAACAACTGAGCAGCGTCCGGGTCGTCCTGGTCCATCGGAGAGGACAAAAAGGGCTGTCAAGAGGAGCATCGAAATGGATCCCAGATTAACGACTGCCGAAGTGGACAAAGTTGGTGGAATGAGCCCGAAATCTGTTCAACGGATTCTCCACAAATTGGGTTATCGTTGCAGAGCAGCTAGAAGGAAG
>NW_013851439.1:0-364 GCF_000517525.1 Limulus polyphemus
CTGCTTAGTGGTTATATTTCATACATCATTATTTAATTGGTTATACACCACTAAGACATAAATTAAAAACAACATTTTAAGGAAGATCCTTTACTTTTTGAATCTTCTTAATTGTTTGTTTGTTTTTAATTATGCACAAAGCTACACAAGGGCTATCTGTGCTCTGCCCACCACGGGTATCGAAACCCGGATTATAGCGTTGTAAGTCCGCAGACATACCGCTGTACCACTGGGGGGCAATCTTCTTAATACTGAATGGAATACAATACACGTAATGATAGATAAATAAAGATTGTGAACTTCACAGAATCTTACAAGTTGTTTTATTTGTGCTGAATGGAATACAGTACACGTAATTATAGAT
>NW_013851440.1:0-364 GCF_000517525.1 Limulus polyphemus
GCAAGAAATAAAACCATAAAGAAAGGACATCCTCTCCCAGAACATTTAACTGACCTCTATAAGAAGAGCAAAGTTCATTTGTCATCATCACAGGCTCTTCAGGCTAGAGAAATTTTGGCGAATTATACAGACGTCTTTTCGAAAGGAGATCATGTCCTCGGCTGCACAGACCTTGTGGAGCACAGAATAAACACAGGCAATCACCGTCCAATACAGTTTCACAGGAGGACATCTTGGAGTTAAGAAGACATTGAGTCACCTACGACAGAGATTTTACTGGATAGGTATGAGGCAAAATGTGGAAGAATGGTACAAGACCTGCAGTACATGTTGTGCTAAAAGTGGGCCAAAGCATAAGGGACGT
>NW_013851441.1:0-364 GCF_000517525.1 Limulus polyphemus
AACTTGTGCCCTGTTCCAGAGTCGGGGGGATTTGAGATCCCCTCCGCGTGGATGTCGGTTCCCAGCTGCATGGGGTTTGGATGTAGTTGACTTTCTGACTACAGTCTATCATGCTCTAGCCACTCTATACCTGGGGGCTCTTCCGTTGTTTTTTCCCACACCAGTTGGATGTGTCTTTCTTTTCTTTTCTTACCCATATATACTTTTTTCTCAGATGGGTGAAGAGTATGCCTGGTTCAGAAGTAGTGCAGTCTCCCACATCAGATCTTTGAATCTGACTCTCTAGTCTCAAGGTATGTTCTTTGGATGCTTATGAAGGATGCATCTTTTCTTCCCTCGCACTTGTTCCTCCACCTATTCAATG
>NW_013851442.1:0-366 GCF_000517525.1 Limulus polyphemus
AACAAGTTCCATTTTGAAAAGCAGACAACAAGTACTTCTTTCTATTGCAATATCAGGAAATTCTAATTTTTGACAATTTTTGTAAATTTCAAAGGCTATAGCCTTGGTAGTTACCACGAAAAAGTCAATTTTTTGAAACAGAAAAAATGTAAGTATTTTAAATCAGTATTGACAGTAAAATACCGCTTAGTATTTATTACATAGAAAAACTCAAAATTTTGAGTTATCCGAAATTTTATTAACAAACCAAGGAATAAATATTCGGAATTTTGATCAAAGAAGTTCCATTTTGAAAAGCAGACAACAAGTACTTCTTTCTATTGCAATATGAGGAAAATCTAATTTGTTGACAATTTTGGAAAATTT
>NW_013851443.1:0-361 GCF_000517525.1 Limulus polyphemus
GAATACCGAAATCCAGTAACCTCCCGAGGATTCACAAAGCTTCGAGAATATGACGTGTTACTAGTGTCACGTGACCTCCGCTGTCATAACCCATTGTTAAGAAGAGCAGATTGTTCAAGTACATATTGTACACAAAGCTAACATTTCTTCACAGAATAAATTCTGTAGGTTTGTTTTATTGCAAACGTGGTAGGTACATATCTATCTCTGCAACAAAATCAAATTGTAAGGACAGTATTAAAATGTAACAAGCAAGGTTCAAAGATCTTTTGTTAATGTTGAAGTTTCTGTGTGTGCATATATATATATATATATATATATATTGTGTGCAGACCAAACACATGTGACTCATATGTTGTAT
>NW_013851444.1:0-953 GCF_000517525.1 Limulus polyphemus
TCAATCCAAAAGGTGGAGTTTATTTTCGAAGAAGACGTAATGGCCTTTTAGAAATTGGGATTTAATTTGAATAATCTTACTTTTAAAGCTATTTTTGTTTACAATATAACTGAAATAAACAAAAAGTCAAATCGAAGCTAGCCGAAATTTTGTTAACAGATTATAGAAAAACCATTGGGAATTTTAATGAAAGGTTATCCATTTTGCAATTCTTTCGTCGATGGCATCTTTGTATTGAAGTATGAGGATAAACAATTTTTTTCAAAATTTCGGGAAAATCCCAAGGCTATAGCCAATGAAGCACTTTTTTCCATTTTCCAAAAAAATTCGCATTTTCACCAAAAAGATTTTACGCGATTGAATTAAGCACTATCAGATATTGTTCACTCCAGTTTTCCGATTGAGTCATTATTTTGACGGGACACAACATTTTTCGTTAATGCTAGCTAAAAAGAACTTGAACTTTCGCTAACCTAGAGAAAAATCAATCCAAAAGGTGGAATTTATTTTCTAAGAAGACGTAATGGCCTTTTAGAATTTGGGATTTAGTTTGAATAATCTTACTTTTAAAGCTATTCTTTGTTTACAATATACCCGAAATAAACAAAAAGTAAAATCAAAGCTAGCCGAAATTTTGTTAACAGATTATAGAAAAACCATTGGCAATTTTAATGAAAGGTTATCCATTTTGGAATTCTTACGTCGAGGGCATCTTTGTATTGAAGTATGAGGAAAAACAATTTTGGCATTTTGGTGAAAATCCGAATTTTTTTGGATTTTGGAAAAAAGTGCTTCTATCGCGTGAAATAAAATCATGGGCTATAGCCTTGGCTTTTTGGTGAAAATGCGAATTTTTTTGGAAAATGGAAAAAAGTGCTTCTATCGCGTAAAATGAGTGGAACAATATCTGATAGTGCTTAATTTTATTTCGTCGGAAAACTCAAAATTGAGTC
>NW_013851445.1:0-541 GCF_000517525.1 Limulus polyphemus
AATAACAGATATAAAGTTTTACTGGAAAAAACATTTGAAATGTATATAGGAGGCTTTAGAGATTATACAAATGAAATTTGAGATTTTTGAGATGAAGAAAAGTATTCTTAATCTCAAAATGAAAATCAGTTTGCACTCGGACTAGTAAAAAAAAAAGACTCAATATGACAACGGACAAATCTTTAGTAAAAATACTTGATTTTTTATATATATAAAAAAGACTGCTGAATTTTGTGAATATCACATACTGTATTAAATATTAGTAGTATCAAAAGTATAACAAGTACAAAGTAGTCAGTCAATTCGACCAAGACCGTGTTGAAAGAGTTAATAAATTGTATTCGTCTTTATTTTTGTGGATTTTCACAGCTCCGTAAAGGTGATTAAGATAGTTTTGTTTTTCTTTCTGTATTAATTTAAATATGTCCTCACGTAGATTACTGCAACTTTGTGAAGTACTACTTGTATAATAAATTGTATTCGTCTTTATTTTTGTGGATTTTCACAGCTCCAGTAAGGTGATTAAGATTAGTTTTGTTTT
>NW_013851446.1:0-364 GCF_000517525.1 Limulus polyphemus
ACGAGAATAAAACATGTTAGGATTTTATTATTTGGTACATAGAGAATAATGTACGCCGAGAAGAAAACATGTTAGGATTTTATTATTTGGTACATAAAGAACATTGTAGGCCGAGAAGAAGACATGTTAGAATTTTATTACTTGGTAAATAGAGAACATTGTAGGCCGAGAAGAAAACATGTTAGTATTTTATTACATGGTAAATAGAGAACATTGTAGGCCGAGAAGAAAACATGTTAGTATTTTATTATTTGGTAAACAGAGAACATGTTAGTATTTTATTATTTGGTCAATAGAGAATATTGTATGCCGAGATTAAAACATGTTAATATTTTATTATCTGGTAAATAGAGAATATTGTAGG
>NW_013851447.1:0-363 GCF_000517525.1 Limulus polyphemus
TGCACTTGATGGTGAATATCATCCATCCTTTCAGAAAACACGTTCACGAACTCTGACACATTTTCAGGCAACTCTTCATAACGTGGGCATCCTGTTATCAGATCCACTGGCAACCGAAGTTCCCGACCAAACATCAACTTTGCTGGAGTGTATCCAGTGGCTTCATGCTATGCTGTTCTATAGGCCATCAACAGTGGAGGTAGTAAGATATCCCAGTCGTCTTGGTGGCTATTACAAAACTTTGCCAATTCCCAAATAAAGCACCTCTTTCTGGAACATGTGGCATTTTTTGGGCTCGAGTTTGAGGTTTGCTGCTTTTAAATGCTTGAATACTTCCTCTGGCCAGGACATTTCCTCATGAAA
>NW_013851448.1:0-364 GCF_000517525.1 Limulus polyphemus
GGCAGCAACAAAATAAACAAGAAAAGAAACAAGAAGAGAGACAACAGCAGTTGCAAGAAAACCTGCAAAAATGGCAGCTCGAACAACAAAATAAACAAGAAGAACGAGAAATTAAACAAGAAGAGAAATTACGGCAGTTGTTAGAAGAAAAAGAAAAGAAACAAGAAGAACGAGAAATTAAACAAGAAGAGAGATTACAGCAGTTGTTAGAGGAAAAAGAAAAGAAACAAGAAGAAAGAGAAAAGAAACAAGAAGAAAGATTACAGCAGTGGCAAGAAAACCTACAACAATGGCAGCTCGAACAGCAAAATAAACAAGAGAGATTACAACAGTTGTTGGAGGAAAAAGAAAAGAAACAAGAAGA
>NW_013851449.1:0-335 GCF_000517525.1 Limulus polyphemus
GTCGAGCATGTTTGGTCGGGACAGGGATTCGAACTTCCGACACTCAGATTGCAAGTCAAGTGCCCTAACCACCGAATATCACTGAAATATTTCATTTTTTCTGAAAAGGTGGTGTCTATTTACTTGTGACCACGCTGTGTATATATACTACAATGCATATAAATTGGCGAAAGTGTGTGCTTCAGAAGTTGTTAACAATCAACAAACCAGATCGATTTCTGTCCCAAACTAAACCTGCGTTTTCTGATTGTAGTTAACGCTTATGAATTTCATAAAGCTTCTCTACGTCTTACTGAAAGCTGAGGTTCAAGCTACGTAAATAAACTCGTGCGTGA
>NW_013851450.1:0-359 GCF_000517525.1 Limulus polyphemus
TTATGGTTTAGAACCAGTCAATATGACCCTGTAACCCGGTTTACTTATGGTTTAGAACCAGTCAATATGACCCTGTAACCTGGTTTACTTATGGTTTAGAGCCAATCAATGTAACCCAAGCGATTTCAGAAAGTACACTTTCCTTCACCATGGTAAATCGTAAAAAAATAAATGATGTAGTCTTTAACATCTATTGTGTATGTTTGTTTGTGTATGTGTGTGAAGTCAACTTGCTTTACTTGTTTCGCTTTATAGCAATAAGCACAAATTTCAGCCAGATCTGACCTAGTGTACTACTAATGTGTCTTCCAGCGAAGCTCATCCACAGGTATAATGCGCTGCCGTCATTGTGTAAAGAA
>NW_013851451.1:0-365 GCF_000517525.1 Limulus polyphemus
ATACACCGAAGGTATGAATAATATATATGTACATATACGATATACACAAGCCATGTGTAAATATATTTAAATAGGCAGTCATAGTTTAGTTTAATTGAATGTGTTATTTATAACAATAGTAGTTTTTTTTTCTTTTAAAAACATAACTATTTATAATGCTCCCTAAATAATAAAAAAATAAATTACAGTGAAAGCAATGAAGTTTTTGTAGGTTTTGAACCAAACTAAATAACAGTAAACCTTTTTTTGATTTAGGGTATTTTCTTATTTTGATGTTTTGAGCTCTTTTGTGCTTAGAACAACATATACTAATTTTTAAAGTATCAAATTGAATTTTTCTTTAATAAAAATCTTTCAAATGCGAT
>NW_013851452.1:0-364 GCF_000517525.1 Limulus polyphemus
AAGCCTGGTACATTCACCTAACTAGTAACACACTCAGTATAACAAAAGAACAAACACACAAGAAGCCTGGTACATTCACCTAACTAGTAACACACTCAGTATAACAAAAGAACAAACACACAAGAAGCCTGGTACATTCACCTAACTGATAACACAGTATATAACAAAGGAACAAACACACAAGAAGCCCGGTACATTCATCTAACTGATAACACAGTATATAACAAAAGAACAAACACACAAGAAGCCTGGTACATTCACATAACTGATAACACAGTATATAACGAAGGAACAAACACACAAGAAGCCTGGTACATTCACATAACTGATAACACAGTATATAACGAAGGAACAAACACACAAG
>NW_013851453.1:0-362 GCF_000517525.1 Limulus polyphemus
CTTGACTTGCCGGTCGAGTATGGCCCAGAAGTTTTCGATGGGGTTCATGTCAGGAGATTGGCTCGGCCAGGAAAGCTTCTGGATACCATTTTCTTCCTGCCATTTTTGGATGTTTCTAGCAGTGTGATACGGTGCTCCATCTTCCTGGAACAATGTTGTGTTCTTGTCCACGAAACCCAAGGAATAAAGCAGCAAGAGTCCTTCCTCCAATATTTCGACGTATTTCGCAAAATTTATGTTGCCAACGCACTCCACTAAGCTCGATCTCCCACCAACCCAAACAGCTCCCCAAACCATCACCCTGAAACCACCATGCTTCACAGTTGACTGCAATCTGTTGAGCCAAAACTCTTGGTGAGTCA
>NW_013851454.1:0-358 GCF_000517525.1 Limulus polyphemus
AAACACCTATATAATAATACATTTTGAAACACCTATATTATAATACATTTTGAAACACCTATATAATAATACATTTTGAAACACTTATATTATAATACATTTTGAAACACCTATATAATAATACATTTTGAAACACCTATATAATAATACATTTTGAAAAACCTATATAATAATACATTTTGAAACACCTATATAATAATACATTTTGAAACACCTATATTATAATACATTTTGAAACACCTATATAATAATACATTTTGAAACACTTATATAATAATACATTTTGAAACACCTATATAATAATACATTTTGAAACACCTATATAATAATACATTTTGAAACACCTATATAATAATAC
>NW_013851455.1:0-364 GCF_000517525.1 Limulus polyphemus
CATATTCAAATTATAAAATTCCATTCCAGAGTTGATAAATAAATGTATTTACTAGAATGTTCTTCATTTTTGGATCATTTGTTACCGGGCCTGTATATATATATATGAGGTGAAATATGGTGTCACATATTAAAAACGATGAAATAAAAATATAATTATGCAGTTGAAAAAAATCTTTAGGAAAAGATCTGCCCTACTCAGTCTTGTTGCTATAATCCTTCTGTACATATCCTATAGATTTTTTTCATCCAAAAACTGTTAATTTGATATGGCTTATTAACTTCAGTTTCTAAACTTTCTATCCTGCCCTCTATCAAACTTACTTTTGATGGTGATTTCTTTATAAATATTATGTATATATATA
>NW_013851456.1:0-363 GCF_000517525.1 Limulus polyphemus
GTCAATAAGAAGTCACAAGATTTAACGATTCTGTGTACTTTCAATAAGAAGACACAAGATTTAACGATATTGTGTACTTTCAATAAGAAGACACAAGATTTACCAATACTGTGTACTGTCAATAAGAAGACACAAGATTTAACAAAACTGTGTTCTGTCAATAAGAAGACACAAGATTTAACAAAACTGTTTACTGTCAATAAGAAGACACAAGACTTAACAATACTGTGTACTGTCAATAAAAAGACACAAAATTTAACAATACTATGTACTGTCAATAAGAAGACACAAGATTTAACAATACTGTGTACTGTCAATAAGAAGACACAAGATTTAACAAAACTGTGTACTGTCAATAAGAAG
>NW_013851457.1:0-363 GCF_000517525.1 Limulus polyphemus
AACCATTTTGTGCTTGTTATAGTTTTCATGCTGTAACTTTTAAATTAGTAAGCTTTTGTTAACAAAATTTGGCAGATTATCAGTAAACATTACAATGCTTTCATATGCAGAATATCAAAATATTTTTATTAAGTCTTTAGGTTTGTAAAGCAATGTTTTTCTCATGCCTTTTTTTCTTTATGCATGTTCCCTATCCAACATGCAAATAACTTTCATTTTAAGCTTAAAAATACTTTTGTGCATCAGAAAAATTTTCAAATTTCACATGCAAAATCTTTATAATGTCCAGGTAGTTATCAAATGTTTCTGAAGAAAAAAAACTGTATAATTTATGTTATTTTCAGTAATGAATCTCTGTACGGA
>NW_013851458.1:0-361 GCF_000517525.1 Limulus polyphemus
TAAGTTGTAACGTTATTATTAGGCCTATAGATAAGATTGTTAACAACCGGTTCGTGGAGGTCATTAAATTCTAAGAACAGGTTCGCACGAACTGGTGCGAACCGGCTGAATCCCACCACTGACTTAATTTCAACAGTCGCTCTATAACAAACACTATAATTCACGTCTCACGTGGCCAACAATATTTTGTCCCCATACATTCAATTACTCATTCACTTGTTGCGTCACGTTGTGAGCGTCTTATATATACCAGGCTACCCCCAATCTAGTAGTCTCCCGATAATTCATGAAGGTACGAGAAGGAGTGGCGGGATACTGGTCACGTGACCTCGCTGACGCAACACTGCCCCTCCTTAGCATT
>NW_013851459.1:0-364 GCF_000517525.1 Limulus polyphemus
AGATTTGGTATGCCATATGAACTGCATTCAGATCAAGGCCGTAGCTTTGAATCAACTGTGTTCCAAGAATGCTGCAAGTTGTTTGGCATCCGAAAGACCAGAACAACGCCACTTCACCCACAGTCTGATGGGATGGTAGAAAAGTACAACTGGACACTGGGACAGGGATTGGCAAAGTTTGGTAATAGCCGTCAAAATGACTGGGATGTCTTACTCCCTCCACTGTTGATGGCCTATAGGACAGCAGAGCATGAAACCACTGAATACACTCCAGCAAAGTTGATGTCTAGTCGGGAACTTCGGTTGCCAGTGGATCTGTTAACAGGACGCTCACCTTATGAAGAGTTGCCTGAGAATGTGTCAG
>NW_013851460.1:0-364 GCF_000517525.1 Limulus polyphemus
ATTCGTTATAGTGTTTGTTATAGCGCGACTGTTGAAAATAAGTGTATCGTAAAGCTGTATTTGGAAAGAATAAACCAGTTTTATTAAGTAAGGACTTGTGTCACTAAAGTTTCGGCGGAACAAAGTTACGGAAAGTTAATTAACAAACAGAGACGTAACACTACTTTTAATTGCTCTCGAGGAGTTATTGTTGAGAGGGACTTGAGAAACATCCCTGAGCCAGAGATCCTCGCTGGTTTCTCTAACCGAGGAAGTTCTGCTGTGTGACGCATCTCCACTCGTGAAAATGGAATTATGCTGCCTACCAATGTTCTTGTATTGGCATTAGCTTCCCAGTGGCACAGCAGTATGTCTGCGTACTTGC
>NW_013851461.1:0-362 GCF_000517525.1 Limulus polyphemus
GCCAAAACTCCAGACCCATATCCTTCCACTGTCCGAAAATTGAGCGAATATTGATTCGTATGAGAACAATACGGTCTTCCAAAAGTCCAGAGGCTTGGTCATCATATCACTTGCCCACTTCTTTCGTCTGACTATGTTGGCAGGTCTTAACAAGGGCTTCCATCTAGCTGCTCTGCAACGATAACGCAATCTGTGGAGAATCCATGCTCCTCTTGACAGCTCTTTTTGTCCTCTCCAATGGACCAGGACGCTGCTCAGTTGTTTCCTTGCCGTGTTTCCTGAACTGCATGATGATTCTGTTGACTGTCGAAAGCGGGATTCCCAAATTCTGGGAAATTTGCCGCTGACTTAGTCCACCATCT
>NW_013851462.1:0-364 GCF_000517525.1 Limulus polyphemus
CAGTTTAAAACCAAAATTCACCGTGAGAACACACACACACCGGCCTCTAAATCCCCTGGAATTCCGCTCATGACACCACACAAAAACTCAATACACTGAAAAACCTCATAAACGCAGCCACAAGACTCTGTTCAACGGACTACATAGATGGAGAAATCAACCACATAAAGCTATTCCTTCATTCACACCAATAAATTTTCACCAGCTATTGTTGAAAAACTCTACAACATTCACCACAACAAAACTCAACTCACGAACAAAATTCATACTAACAAACCCAAAAACAGAACAATACACTAGCCATTAAACACAAAATTCTTTCAAAAACCCGGCCTTAAATTAAAATCGTTACTAAAACAGAATT
>NW_013851463.1:0-364 GCF_000517525.1 Limulus polyphemus
GATATCCAAAATTGCCGTAATTTTTTATTTCACTGATTTTCCTAAAACTTATATTACTGTCATATGCAAAAATCAGATTGGACAAATGTGGACATTTTTACTCACACTTACTTTAATTGGTTTTTACATAGTAAGTTTATCTACAATCTATGATATTTCCATATAAATAATTAGATTTTAGCTCATTTGTGGTACAGTGCAGAGGCGGGCCGGATCCGGCCCATGGGCCGTAGTCTGGTGACCCCTGCTGTAAGACCTAGTAGCGATGGCACACGACGAGATACATATTCGGCATGTGATGCTGTTTGAATACAAAACGGGAAACAACGCTTCTGTAGTCACAAAGAATATCAAAGAATTTTAT
>NW_013851464.1:0-364 GCF_000517525.1 Limulus polyphemus
GATGGCATCCTTATATTTGGTTCACCTGAATATTTGATAGAGCAATCTCACTATGGATAACTTAGAAATATATAACAGTCTTTTCTGTGAAGATTGTGGTACCACAGATGACATCCATATATTTGGTTCACCTGAATATTTGATAGAGCAATCTCACTATGGATAACTTAGAAATATAGCAAAGTCCTTTCTGTGAAGACTGTGATACCACAGATGACATCCATATATTTGGTTCACCTTAATATTTGATACAGCAATCCCACTATGGATAACTTAGAAATATATAACAGTCCTTTCTGTGAAGATTGTGGTACCACAGATGACATCCATATATTTGGTTCACCTGAATATTTGATAGAGCAAT
>NW_013851465.1:0-364 GCF_000517525.1 Limulus polyphemus
ATATTTATATAGACAACAAACAGTACTATTATATTTATATAGACAACAAACAGTACTATTATATTTGTATAGACAACAGACAGTACTATTATATTTATATAGACAACAGACAGTACTATTATATTTATATAGATACATACAGCAGACAGTACTGTTATGTTTATATAAACAACAGACAGTACTATTATATTTGTATAGACAACAAACAGTACTATTATATTTATATAGACAACAAACAGTACTATTATATTTATATAGACAACAAACAGTACTATTATATTTATATAGACAACAAACAGTACTATTATATTTGTATAGACAACAGACAGTACTATTATATTTATATAGATACATACAGCAGACA
>NW_013851466.1:0-751 GCF_000517525.1 Limulus polyphemus
AGATAATACAGCATCTTACCATATACTGTTTTTATAGTTCCAGATAATACATCTTACCATATACTGATATTTATAGTTCCAGATAATACATCTTAACATATACTGATGTTCACAGTTCTAGATAATACATCTTACCATATACTGATGTTTATAGTTCCAGATAATACATCTTACCATATACTGATGTTTATAGTTCCAGATAATACATCTTACCATATTACTGATATTTATAGTTCCAGATAATACATCTTACCATATACTGATGTATATAGTTCCAGATAATACATCTTATACATCAGTATATGGTAAGATGTATTATCTGGAACTATATACATCAGTATATGGAGATAATACATCTTACCATATACTGATGTACATAGTTCCAGATAATACATCTTACCATATACTGATGTACATAGTTCCAGATAATACATCTTACCATATTACTGATGTTTATAGTTCCAGATAATTCAACATCTTACCATATACTGATGTTCACAGTTCTAGATAATACATCTTGTCATATACTGATGTTTATAGTTCTAGATAATACATCTTGTCATATACTGATGTTTATAGTTCTAGATAATGCATCTTACCATATACTGATGTTTATAGTTCCAGATAATACAGCATCTTACCATATACTGTTTTTATAGTTCCAGATAATACATCTTAACATATACTGATGTTTATAGTTCCAGATAATACATCTTACCATATACTGATGTATATAGTTCCAGATAATACA
>NW_013851467.1:0-364 GCF_000517525.1 Limulus polyphemus
AGAGGAAGTATTCAAGCATTTGAAAACAGTAAACCCCAAACTCCATCCCAAGAAATGCCACTTGTTTCAGAAAGAGGTGCTTTACTTAGGTCACATTGTAAGTGAGAATGGTGTGCAAACTGATCCTGATAAGGTGAAAGCAGTGTGTGACTGGCCAACACCAGACAATGTGGAAGAGCTAAGAAGATTACCAGAAGTTTGTGAAGGACTTTGTAACTATAGCTGCTCCACTACATGATTTGACTAAAAAAGGCCAGAAATTTGAATGGACAGTTTCTTGCCAGCATTCTTTCAAGACTTTGAAGGAAAAATTGGCCTCCGCTCCACTTTTAAAGCTTCCAGATCCCTCACTGCCGTACATACT
>NW_013851468.1:0-363 GCF_000517525.1 Limulus polyphemus
ACATGATGTCCCATTTTTATACTTGTTTAGTAACTGACATGATATCCCATTTTTATACTTGTTGTTTAGTAACTGACATGATATCCCATTTTTATACTTGTTGTTTAGTAACTGACATGATTTCCCATTTTTGTACTTGTTGTTTAGTAACTGACATTATATCCCATTTTTATACTTGTTGTTTAGTAACTGACATTATATCCCATTTTTATTTACTCATTGTTTAGTAACTGACATGATTTCCCATTTTTGTACTTGTTGTTTAGTAACTGACATGATTTCCCATTTTTGTACTTGTTGTTTAGTAACTGACATTATATCCCTATTTTTATACTTGTTGTTTAGTAACTGACATAATATCCC
>NW_013851469.1:0-363 GCF_000517525.1 Limulus polyphemus
TCCTAACCCTTCTAATGACTGACGTTTTGGGCAGATCCCCCCCCTTTTTTATTAACATGTTCCACATAGAAAATGTGTAATCGGAAACCTCAGTATATCCTAACCCTTCAACGACTATTTTTTTAGCCTAGTTTCTTTGTAAGTTGTATTTACGACCTGACGGACGGCATCTGCCCAAAACGACGCATATTAATTTTTTATTTAGATGTGTTATTTGATCCTTTATTATCTGCTACCTGACTTATTTCTGCCCACGTCTTGCTGAACAACAGTCACTAACAGGGATATGTTTGTTTTGAATTTCGCGCAAAGCTACACGAGGGCTATCTGCGCTAGCCCGTCCCTAATTTAGCAGTGTAAGAG
>NW_013851470.1:0-486 GCF_000517525.1 Limulus polyphemus
GTTACAATAACGGTTATTACAAATAGTTATTATAAACAATGATTTATATACAAAACTTTTACAAACTTACAAGCAATATAAAGTCTTCTTTCTGCTCTGGAATTTCCTTGATATCTTATCGAGAGTTCACGATGAGCGAGTTAATTCGAGTTGACGTAGGTACAATTCACTTAACGGACAACTAGCTAGCTCGATGTTCTTCGCCGAGTTTTCCACCCATGACGTAAAGTACTAATGTCAAATGTGAATCTACTGAAGTTAAATGGTTTGTAATGCTTGAAATTTATAAATGTTCCTGGTCAAGTATCTGAAGTGTCCCGATTAATAAGCGTTAATCATAATTATAGCTTCCGAGGTTTATAGCACACCAACTATAGCAACCTAATAATATATACTATTTTTTGTCGCGTTTGTTATATTTATAGGCGTGTGGAGAGTTTCTCGGAAATTCAGATTACGTAACAGTACAAAGCTACACTAACGTTT
>NW_013851471.1:0-538 GCF_000517525.1 Limulus polyphemus
ACTCGTTTTAACCTAACTAATCACATATTCTTTTCTTTTATTGAGTATACCGTTATTTCTGCGTTTTAACCTAATTCGTCACATATTATTTTATTTTACCGAGTGTTCTGTTATTTCCCTGTTTGAACCGTAATCATCACATATTCTTTTATTTTATTGAGTGTTCTGTTATTTCTGTTTTAATATAAATCATCATATATCCTATTATTCAGTATTTTGGTATTTCCAAGTTTTAACCTAAATCATCACATATTCCTTTATTTTATTAATTTTTCTGTTATTTCCACGTTTCATCCTAAATTATCAAGTATTCGTTTATTTTATTGAGTATTCTGTTATTTCCCTGTTTTAACCTAAAATATCACATATTCTATTAATTCATAATGTTCTATTATTTCCACGATTTAACCTAAATTATCATTTTTATTGAGTATTCTGTTATTTCCGCGTTTTAACCTAAATCATTACATATTCTTTTATTTCATTGAGTATTCTGTTATTTCCACGTTTTAACCTAAATCATCACATATTCTTTTAT
>NW_013851472.1:0-364 GCF_000517525.1 Limulus polyphemus
AAGTACTCTACAAACTGTACCCTATCCCTGGTGCAGTAAATACTCTACATAGTGTACCCTATCCCTTTTGTAGTAAATACTCGACATATTGTACCTTTCTCTGGTGTAGTAAATACTCTACATAGTGTATTATATTCCTGGTGCGGTAAATACTCTACATACTGTACCCTATGCCTGGTGTTGTAAATACTCTACATAGTATACCCTATTTCTGGTGCAGTAAATACTCTACATGCTGTACCCTATCTATGATGCAATAAATACTCTACATAGTGTACCCTATCCCTTCTGTAGTAAATACTCTACATAGTGTACTATATCTCTGGTGCAGTAAATACTCTATATACTGTATCCTATCACTGGT
>NW_013851473.1:0-364 GCF_000517525.1 Limulus polyphemus
AAAAAAGTACAACCGGACATTGGGACAGGAATTGGCAAAGTTTAGTAATAGCCGCCAAGATGACTGGGATGTCTTTCTCCCTCCACTATTGATGGCCTATAGGACAGCAGAGCATGAAGCCACTGGATACACTCCAGCAAAGTTGATATTTAGCAGGGAACTTCGGTTACCAGTGGATCTGTTAACAGGACGCCCACCTTATGAAGAGTTGCCTGAAAATGTGTCAGAGTTTGTGAAAGTGTTATCGGAAAGGATGGATGATATTCACCATCAAGTGAGTTCAAACTTGAAAACGTCTGCTGATTCCATGAAGCTATGTTATGATAAGAGATCTACTGAAGTCAGCTTTGTACCAAAAGACAAG
>NW_013851474.1:0-364 GCF_000517525.1 Limulus polyphemus
GTTGCGTCAGCGAGTCACATGACTGGTGTGACGCCACGTTTCTAGAACTATCCCGTATCTTGGCGAATGCTCTAGTATTTACTAGATGGAGGGTAGACTGGTGGTATAAAGGAGGGTGACAACGTGACGGGAGATAAAAGGTAATGTGTGTATAGATATTGAGTAATTGATCTGCAGTCAGAAGTATTATTGAGCACGTTCGTTGTTATAACGTTTGTTTAGCGCGATTGTTGAAGTTGAGTGTATCGGTAAAGTTGTATTCGGAAAGAATAAACCAGTTTTATTAAGTAAAGACTTGTGTCGCTTAAGTTTCGTCGGAACGAAGTTACGGAAAGTTAATTAACAAACGGAGACGTAACAGTGT
>NW_013851475.1:0-365 GCF_000517525.1 Limulus polyphemus
CAATGCAAAAACAGAAAAGAAACAAGAAGAACGAGAAGAGAAATTACAACAGTTGTTAGAGGAAAAAGAAAAGAAACAAGAGGAGAAATTACAGCAGTTGTTGGAGGAGAAAGAAAATAAACAAGAAGAACGAGAAAAGAAGCAAGAAGAGAAACAAGAAGAACGAGAAAAGAAGCAAGAAGAGAAATTACAACAGTTGTTAGAGGAAAAAGAAAAGAAACAAGAAGAACGAGAAAAGAAACAAGAAAAGAAACAAGAAGAACGAGAAATTAAACAAGAAGAGAAATTACGGCAGTTGTTAGAGGAAAATAAAAGAAACAAGAAGAACGAGAAATTAAACAAGAAGAGAGATTACAGCAGTTGTT
>NW_013851476.1:0-505 GCF_000517525.1 Limulus polyphemus
AACAACAAAGGCCAAATTCCAGTAAGTGTTAAAAAGGAGTTTGAACTAACCAGGTGTCATCAAGCTGAAGTTAAAGTGACTGAAGGAGTTGATGATGGTGAAGTGGAACCAGGTATAGATATTAAAGCAGAGCAGGACAAAGATCAAGATTTGAAGCCAATAATTGGTTTTCTAAAAGCAAGTGTTTGCACCCTGCTTGGGAGAAGGTGTCTAGTCTAAGCTTTGTGACAAAGAACTATTGGGCACAATGGGACCAGATGAAGCTTGAAGATGGTATTCTTCTCCGGAGATGGAAAACTGCAGATGAGAAAGTGACGACCTGGCAAATGGTTATATCGAGGAAGTTACGGGAAGTTGTGCTTCGCCGAGATGTCCTCCTGTTAAACTATCATGGGATTGATAATTAAGAAGACATTGAGTCACCTACGACACAGATTTTACTGGATAGGTATGAGGCAAGATGTGGAAGAATGGTGCAGGACATGCAGTACATGTTGTGCTAAAA
>NW_013851477.1:0-363 GCF_000517525.1 Limulus polyphemus
ATACTTCTAATTCAAATTATTGTAACCCACATGCATTATTTTGCATTTATTATAATCAAAAACCATCTGCCATTTATTTGCCCAACTTACTAAATGATCTAAATCCTTTTGTAAATCAGCAGCATCCTCTTCACAACTAGCAACAACCAAGAACTTAATATCATCAGCAAGTTTAAGAAATTTATTGACTATTCCTTCATCTATGTCATTGATGTAAATCAAAAAGAGCAATGGTCCTAAGACTGAGCCCTGAGGTAACACACTTGCGACATCAATCCAGTTAACTGAACTCCATTTGTAACAACCTTACTACTTTTTTCCTATCCAGCCACTCTTCTATCCAATTTGCTAATTTATCATCCA
>NW_013851478.1:0-611 GCF_000517525.1 Limulus polyphemus
AGTCTGTTCTGGTGCGTAATGCCCGTGAACTGTTTTTGGACATAATTATTACCGGTAATGAAAAATGGATTCTCCATGCGAATATTAAATGCCAAAAACAATGACTCAGTCCTGGACAAGAACCACTTTAGACCCCAAACCTAGACTCCATCCGCAGAAAGTGATGCTTTGGATTTGGTGGGACATCAAAGGAGTAATTTATTTCAAACTCCTCAATCCACAGGGAACTGTCAATGCAGAGATCTATGGTCAGCAACTGGAATGTTTAAAGCAAGCCCTTCATCAGAAACACCCTTTGGATTTGGTGGGACATCAAAGGAGTAATTTATTTCAAACTCCTCAATCCACAGGGAACTGTCAATGCAGAGATCTATAGTCAGCAACTGGAATGTTTAAAGCAAGCCCTTCATCAGAAACACCCTTCACTAGTCTATCGGAAAGGTGTTCTTCTTCTCCATGATAAGGCACATCCGCATGTGGCATGTTTGACGCAACACAAGATTATGGAGTTGGGTTGGGAAGTTCTCCCCCACCCATCATATTCTCCAGATGTGGCACTATCAGGTTACCATCTTTTTCATTTGCTCCAACACAATCTTAATGGGAAAACG
>NW_013851479.1:0-201 GCF_000517525.1 Limulus polyphemus
GGACACATTATTGTTAAATCTTGTGTTTTCTTACTGACAGTACACATTATCGTTAAATCTTGTGTCTTCTTATTGACAGTACACAGTATAGTTAAATCTTAATAAGAAGACACGACAGTACACATTATCGATGAATATTGTGTCTTCTTATTGACAGTACACAGTATCGTTAAATCTTGTTTCTTCTTATTGACAGGACAC
>NW_013851480.1:0-423 GCF_000517525.1 Limulus polyphemus
ATTACCATTTCAAGTCGTCTCCAAACATTATTAAAAACGATATTAGTTTTTAGTTTGATTAAGAACAATAAAAGAAAACGTGCTGCTAACAAGAGTACAGTGTAGACCAATTACTTAATAACTAATATTTTTCTTCACACCGTATTTTCGCTGAGTTTCGAAATTCATTTACTGAATGAATGCAAAGTTAGTTGATACATTGTATAGTGAATGATATTAAAAGTATCGGAAACATAACTTATATCATCATCCCATAAGGTAAAGTTGCATATCTTATTTACAGTATCCTTTAATTCTTTTACTTATATCATCATCCCATAAGGTAAAGTTGCATATCTTATTTACAGTATCCTTTAATTCTTTTACTTATATCATCATCCCATAAGGTAAAGTTGCATATCTTATTTACATTATCCTTTAATT
>NW_013851481.1:0-364 GCF_000517525.1 Limulus polyphemus
TACAAAATAGTCCACACATTGTGTATTAATATATAATTAAGTTTGGAATTCTAAAAATCTCATTTCTGTGAAACATTAATTATATTGCAATAACAGGTCTCACATTATTTAATGAGATAAAAATTTATCTATATCTTATATAGCATATAAATAGCATTCATGACATTAGGAAAATATGTAGGTTAAAAAAAAATCAATTAACACAAAAATACAAAGGCCTATAACCTGAGAGCTTTTCAAATGTGGACCTTTTTTTTCACCAAGTGTAAACTAGGAACACATATAGATATCACGTGAGATGAACTTTTGAATTTTGTCATGTTTAAAACTCAGCTGACAAGTTTTGGGATTGAATGAAGGGCAT
>NW_013851482.1:0-363 GCF_000517525.1 Limulus polyphemus
CCATATATATAAATCGTTGTGAATTTTTAATCAGAAGTTTTTATTTACCATATATACATCGTTGTGAATGTTTAATCAGACGTTTTATTTATCATGTATATGTATATCGTTGAGAATAATTAATCAGAAGTTTTTATTTACCATATATATATCGTTGTGAATGTTTAATCAGAAGTTTTTATTTACCATATATATATATCGATGTGAATGTTTAATCAGAAGTTTTTATTTACCATATCTATATGTATATCGTTGTGAATGTTTCGATATATATATATTTATATGGTAAATAAAAACTTCTGAGTAAAGATTTACAACGATATATATATGGTAATTAAATCTTGTGATTAAACATTTAGACCG
>NW_013851483.1:0-364 GCF_000517525.1 Limulus polyphemus
CGGCTAAGTAACTGTAAAACTCTACAATATGAATGGCTAGCTAACTGTAAAACGCTGTACAATATGAATGGTTAGCTAACTGTAAAACACAATAATATGAACGGATAACTAACTGTGAAACTCTACATGAACGGCTAACTAACTGTAAAACACAACAATATGAATGGCTAACTATTTGTAAAACACCATGATATGAACCGTTAACTAACTGTAACCACTACGATATGAACGGCTAACTAACTGTAAAACTACAATATAAACGGCTAACTAACTGTAAAACACTACAATATGAATGGCTAACTAACTGTAAAACACTACGATATGAACGGCTAACTAACTGTAAAACATTACAATATGAATAGTT
>NW_013851484.1:0-364 GCF_000517525.1 Limulus polyphemus
ATCTACAGTTTCGTACAAATTAGGAGCTCAAACTACCAATATTAAAAAGCTAGAATATAAAATAAGAACCTCTTTATCTTTTCTATTTGCTAAGATATCACTCATGTACTGAATCAAACAGAGTAGCCCCCCACCTCCTCTTTCCATTTTTGGAAATGCTTCCTTATATACACTTACTTCTATATATGACATGTGAATAACCAATCGAAAGCTCAAAATGTCCCCGCAGTGATTTTTTTTGCCATTCTGACGTGTTATTGTGTTAATCTCATTCTTTTCACACAAGATTTCAAGAGGATAAGATGAGTCATTAGTGAGCTCAAAATTTCATATTTTTTAGACCCAAATACAGCTTAGTTACTAC
>NW_013851485.1:0-363 GCF_000517525.1 Limulus polyphemus
CCTTATATTTCAATACAAAGATGCCTTCGAAGTAAGACTTTCAAAATTGATATCCTTTCATCAAAATTCCGAATAGTTTTTGATAATCTGTTATCAAAACTTCGGATAGTTTTAATTTACTGTTTTTTATCTTTTTTAATATTGTAAACAAAAAATATTTTTGAAAGTAAGGTTGTTCAAACAAAATTCCAACATCTAAAAGGCCATCACGTCTTCTTGCAAAATAAACTCCACCTTTTGGATTGTTTTTGCTCTATGTTAGCGAAAGTTCAATTTTTTTTATCTTTTCAGGGGCCAGAAAATTTTTCGTTAGTGCCATAATGTCTCAATTTTTATTTTTAAGACGAATGAGCCCTACCAGAT
>NW_013851486.1:0-390 GCF_000517525.1 Limulus polyphemus
CGTTAATGTTATAATGTCTGAATTTTGAATTTTCTGCCGAAATAAACACTAGCCGTTATTCTTTTATTAATTGTTCTTCAAAAAAGCACCGTTATTCAAGTTTCAAAAAATTGATATTTTCCCCAAAATTCCAAGCTATAGCCTTCAGTTTTTGCTAAAATTTTGAAAAAATTTATTTTTCTTCATATTTCAAAATAAAGATGCTCTTGATGTGCACTATTCAGAATGGACATCCTTTCATCAAAATTTCCAATATTTATTCAATAATCCTATATCAAATAGGGGAACTTCGATTTTTCAATTTTTTTTCCTTCAGGTATATTAAAGAAAAGAAGGGCCTTAAATATAAGACTTTTCAACTCAAATCACCCCCATTCTAACAGATCATGA
>NW_013851487.1:0-362 GCF_000517525.1 Limulus polyphemus
CTTTTCAATATTTTGTAAGGTACAGCGAGGTTTTGGTTACCATACATTACATATATACATTATTATTATTTACAAACAAATATTTAGATTTCAGTTATTTTTCTTAAAACATAGAACAGTAAATAAAAAATATTTGGAAAACAATGATCTCCATTACTTACGATGTTTCGAAGTTGTTTTTTCCACTCGTGAGTCGTACTTGCTAACCCTTGTCGTAAGCCAGGTCCAAATTCACAATGGCGATGTAGAAAGTAATAATTTTTAGACTTTATATATAGCCATACTTGAATACAAAAAAAATTATAAATGACACAAAAATCTATTGTAATTTACCAGGCTTCCTAACTATGCTGCATTTGGGC
>NW_013851488.1:0-358 GCF_000517525.1 Limulus polyphemus
GCCCACCTCTTTCCATTTTTTTGAAATTCTTATGCACACTTACTTCTATATATGACATGAATAACCAATCAGAAGCTCAGAATATCCCCCTAGTGGCTTTCTCAGCCATTTTAACGGACTTGGCTCCATTTCTTTCTTTTGAACCAAGATTTCAATGAGGTAGGTTGTGTCTTTAGTCTGCTCGAAATTTCATATTTTTATAGAGTAAAATACATCTCAGTTGCTAAGCTTTATAAATTATAGTTGAATTCTGTGGTATTAATGTAGGAATTTGTGATTTTTTATTTATTCAAATGTATATATAAAACCTAAAAAAATATTTTGTTATTTGTATACGGTAACATGAGTGCATGTGAGC
>NW_013851489.1:0-364 GCF_000517525.1 Limulus polyphemus
GTTACAGGCTGGACATCATTAACAGTTTCCTATTGTAGATACTTACCTTGTTGTTCTTGTTACAGAGGCCATCTGGTTGTACATCATTAACAGTTTCCTATTGTAGATACTAACCTTGTTGTTCTTGTTACAGAGGTCATCTGGTTGTACATCATTAACAGTTTCCTATTGTAGATACTAACCTTGTTGTTCTTGTTACAGAGGTCATCTGGTTGTACATCATTAACAGTTTCCTATTGTAGATACTTACCTTGTTGTTCTTGTTACAGAGATCATCAGGCTGGACATCATTAACAGTTTCCTATTGTAGATACTTACCTTGCTGTTCCTGTTACAGAGGTCATCTGGTTGTACATAATTAACA
>NW_013851490.1:0-360 GCF_000517525.1 Limulus polyphemus
AATCTATTGTAAGAAAGACTAAAAAGACCATTATGAATGTCAAAAAATCTAGTGTAAGAATTAATATGAAGATCAATATTATAACCTAAAAAACCTAGTGTAAGAATGACTAAAAGATCGTCATTAAAGTTAAGAAAATCTTGCGGATGTAGGACTAAATTACCGTTGTCAATGTCAACAAAATCTAGTGTAAGAATTACAAAGAAGACCGTTATTAAAGTCTAAAAAATCTAGTGTAAGAAGGAGTAAAAGATCGTCATTAAAACTTAAAAAATCTTGCGGAAGAAGGACTAAAAATCCGTTATCAATGTCAACAAAAAAATTTCAAGAAGTACTAAAAGGACCATTATGAAAGTCTTT
>NW_013851491.1:0-364 GCF_000517525.1 Limulus polyphemus
TTCGTATTGACAATTCACAGTATTGTTAAATCTTTTGTCTTCTTAATGACAGTACACAGTATTGTTAAATCTTGTGTCTTCTCATTGAGCGTACACATTATTGTTAAATTTTTTGTCTTCTTATTGACAGTACACACATTGTTAAATGTTGTGTTTTCTTAATGATAGTACAAAGTATTGTTAAATCTTGCGTCTTCTTATTGACAGTACAGAGTATTGTTAAATATTGTGTTTTCATATTGAAAGTACACAGTATTGTTAAATCTAGTGTCTTCTCTTTGACAGTACACAGTATTTTTAAATCTTGTTTCTTCTTATTGACAGTACACAGTATTTTAAATCTTGTGTCCTCTTATTTACAGTA
>NW_013851492.1:0-400 GCF_000517525.1 Limulus polyphemus
GGTGTAATGTAAGTTCTAAGATGTGATATAAACCAAACTACACATGATTTGGTGTAATGTAAGTTCTAAGATGTGATATAAACTAAACTACCTATGATTTGGTGTAATGTAAGTTCTAAGATGTGATATAAACTAAACTACACATGATTTGGCGTAATGTAAGTTCTAAGATGTGATATAAACTAAACTACACATGATTTGGTGTAATGTAAGTTCTAAGATGTGATATAAACTAAACTACACATGATTTGGCGTAATGTAAGTTCTAAGATGTGATATAAACCAAACTACCTATGATTTGGTGTAATGTAAGTTCTAAGATGTGATATAAACTAAACTACACATGATTTGGTGTAATGTAAGTTCTAAGATGTGATATAAACTAAACTACACATGATTT
>NW_013851493.1:0-506 GCF_000517525.1 Limulus polyphemus
ATTAATATCTTAATAAATATCTTAAATATTTGTTGGTGTCTACAATGTAAGAGCATATTTCATGATAATTACTATTTTCTGTCAGAGTATGATATATGAAATGACCGCACAGTAATACAACACTGTGTGTATGATATTCATTTTCCCTGGGACAACAGTCGGGATCTCAACTGTCAAAAAATTATCTTCCATTTTAAATGGCTTTAATGGGGAAGCTCTAAATTTCTGTAATTTCACCTTCACTTTCTGTTACTGGAAAGTTATGGCTCACCTTGCCCAATAACATTGTCTAAGATCTACAAAATAATTATTATAAATGTATTGTAATGTAGTTGTGTGCATATTCCAACAGAGTCACAATGTCACACCTATTAGTTAAATAATTCATAAAATACTTGTAAATGAATAGCCTACAAACACTAAATACACAGCATTCAACAGTGTTAACCATAAACATGAACACCAGCAACACATAAGAACAGTGTTTTGGTCAGAAATTTAAAAAA
>NW_013851494.1:0-364 GCF_000517525.1 Limulus polyphemus
ATACACATGTATGTCATACTGGAGACATCTGTATCTTTAGATACACACGTATGTCATACCGGAAACATCTGTATCTTTAGATACACATGTATGTCATACTGGAGACATCTGTATCTTTAGATACACACGCATGTCAAACGAGAGATATCTGTATCTTTATATACACACGCATGTCATACCGGAGACATCTGTATCGTTAAATATACAAATATTTCATACCGGGGACATCTGTATCTTTAGATACACACATATGTCATACCGAAGACATCTGTATCTTTAGATACACACGTATGTATGTCATACCGGAGACATCTGTATCTTTAGATACACATGTATGTCATACCGGAGACACCTACATCTTTAT
>NW_013851495.1:0-364 GCF_000517525.1 Limulus polyphemus
CACTACCAGTGCTCTATAGTTGTGCCTGTGGTCTGCTGACAACTGTCCAAGGATTTCCAGTGGTTGTCCCTTCAAGCTTGTTGCCAGATATACTGCTTTGTACTCCTCTGTCCATACTGTAAATCTCTGCCAGTAGCTCAAATTGTGCTCTATATGCTTCCCACGGTGCCTTCCCATCGAATTCCTATGGCTTCCTTTGTACTGGATCACCCCTATTGCTGACATTCATATCTGGGATGTGACTTCTAACAGGACTGAAGATGTCAGCATTAGGATTTAGCTGTGGGGTCTGGAAGGGGCTTGTCATTGTCTGGGGCTGATTAAGTCGATGGTTAATGTATCCTCCTTGTGTAAAAGACAATAA
>NW_013851496.1:0-364 GCF_000517525.1 Limulus polyphemus
TACCGTCAAAGTAATCTGATCCTCTACATACTGTCAAAATAATCTAATCTTCTAAATCCTTTCAAAATAATCTGATCCACTACATACTGTCAAAATAATCTAATCTTCTAAATCCTTTCAAAATAATCTGATCTTCTACATACTGTCAAAATAATCTAATCTTCTACATCCTTTCAAAATAATCTGATCCTCTATACACTGTCAAAATAATCTGATCTTCTACATACTGTCAAAATAATCTGATCTTCTACATACTGTCAAAATAATCTAATCTTCTTCATACTTTCAAAATAAGCTGATCCTCTATATACTGCCAAAATAATCTGATCCACTACATACTGTCAAAATAATCTGATCTTCTACG
>NW_013851497.1:0-364 GCF_000517525.1 Limulus polyphemus
TTGAATGTTATAGTTTCATCTACTTTTATTAGTTAACTGTATGTAATAGTTTCATCTACTTTTATTAGTTAACTGTATGTAGTAGTTTCATCTACTTTTATTAGTTAACTGTATGTAATAGTTTCATCTACTTTTATTAGTTAACTGTATGTAATAGTTTCATCTACTTTTATTAGTTAAATGTAGGTAGTAGTTTCATGCACTTTTATTAGTTAACTGAAGGTAGTAGTTTCATCTAATTTTATTAGTTAACTGAAGGTAGTAGTTTCATCTACTTTTATTAGTTAAGTGTAGGTAGTAGTTTCATCTACTTTTATTAGTTAACTGAAGGTAGTATTTCATATACTTTTATTAGTTAACTGTA
>NW_013851498.1:0-576 GCF_000517525.1 Limulus polyphemus
TTCCTACAATAATAACATATTGTACTTAATCCTTCCTACAAGAATAACAAACTGTATTTAGTCCTTCAAAGTTCTCATATCGCAGAAAAATTGTCAAGTTCTATGATCAAAACAGTCAGACTTATATTCGTTCACACATTAAATTCTATTTAGGCTCAATTTTTACTGCCAATGTACATCAAAAGGTAGTCAAGAAAGAAAGACGAGTAAAACATGTTGTTACACATAGAATATTTTATAGTGTCCGCAGGTAGTATTAGCCATTTCATTATGAATATGAAAGGATAAAGTAGGGTAAACAATAGGACATCACAGTATAGTTGAATTCATAATAATAGTAAATGGTGAAACAATGGGATATCATAGTATAGTTGAATTTATAATAATAGTAAATGGTGAAACAATGGGACATCACAGTATAATTGAATTCATAACAATAGTAAATGGTGAAAGAATGGGACATCACAGTATAGTTGAATTTATTATAATAATAAATGGTGAAACAATGGACATCACAGTATAGTTGAATTTATAATAATAGTAAATGGTGAAACAATGGACATCACAGTATAGTTG
>NW_013851499.1:0-613 GCF_000517525.1 Limulus polyphemus
ATTATTTTTAAATATTAGTTGTATTTTGTTGTAACTTAACAAATAACTGATTTGGTGATTTACGTGATAAAACTGCAGGTTGTTTCAGTGTAGTATTTGCTGAACTAGAAACTTAGGCATCACATATAAATATGGTAATTCTAAATATGGATATTGTTGCGTATCTGCTTGTTTGTTTGTTTCTGGTGAAATTCTATCTGAGGATCTTCAGCGATACAAGTACTTTCTTGATTAAACCATTTTATTCTTCCTCGATAAAACTTTTTAGTTCGCAGTAGTTCCACAATCAGTACGTTTCTCGTCACTTTAGACTTAACAACTTTTATAATACATGCTATAAATCACAGCGATTAACAATCTCGATATCTTCGGTGTGTGTTTTGCACTCGTCGAGAGGGGACAACTTTTATAATACATACTATAAATCACAGCGATTCACAATCTCGATATCTTCGATCTCGACGAGTGCAAAACACACACTTTACGGCTCACTAGCTCAAAACTAACAGAATCATAAATTACACGAAACCCAATGTAACTACTGCTTTCTCTCCCCCAGCCCTGGCTTTCCTCTGCCTGGCTTATATATACTAACGAAGAGGGCATCTCCAAC
>NW_013851500.1:0-724 GCF_000517525.1 Limulus polyphemus
GTTCACATGCTATTATTAAAGTCACAAAAACTGCATTTTCTTTTAAGTTCACGAGTTTTTATTAAAGTCACATAAACTGCGCTTTATCTTTAAATTCACATGCTATTATTAGAGTCACAAGAACTGCACTTTCTTTTTGAGTTCATAAGTTATTAAAGTCACAAGAACTGCACTTTTTTAAGTTCATAAGTTGTTATTAAAGTCACAAGAACTGCGCTTTATCTTTAACTTCACATGCTATTAAAGTCACAAGAACTGCACGTTCTTTTTAAGTTCATAAATTGTTATTAAAGTCACAAGAACTGCGCTTTATTTTTAAGTTCATAAGTTGTTATTAAAGTCAAAGAACTGCACTTTCTTTTTAAGTTCACGAGTTGTTATTAGAGTCACAAGAACTGCACTTTCTTTTTAAGTTCATGAGTTTTTATTAAAGTCACAAGAACTGCGCTTTCTTTTTGAGTTCATAAGTTATTAAAGTCACAAGAACTGCACTTTCTCTTTAAGTTCACATGCTATTATTAAAGTCACAAGAACTGCACTTTCTTTTTAAGTTCACATGCTATTATTAAAGTCACATGAACTGCGCTTTATCTTTAAATTCACATGCTATTATTAGAGTCACAAGAACTGCACTTTCTTTTTAAGTTCATGAGTTTTTATTAAAGTCACAAGAACTGCGCTTTCTTTTTGAGTTCATAAGTTACTAAAGTCACAAGAACTGCAC
>NW_013851501.1:0-363 GCF_000517525.1 Limulus polyphemus
CAGTAAACACATTTTATATTTAGATATGTATGACTATATGTAGTTCAAGTATGTCAAGGGTATGGCCAGTAAACACATTCTCTGTTTACAAATGTATTTCTTCATGTATTACAAGCATGTCTAGGGTTTGGTCAGTAAACACATTCTTTGTTTATATATGCATGTCTAGATGTACTATAAGCACGTTTAGGGTATGGTCAGTAAACACATTCTCTGTTTAGATATATATATATCTACATGTAGTTCAAGTATGTCTAGGGTATGGTCAGTAAATACATTCTCTGTTTATATATGTATGTCTACATGTAGTTCAAGTATGTCCAGGGTATGGTCAGTAAACACATTTTATATTTATATATGTAT
>NW_013851502.1:0-364 GCF_000517525.1 Limulus polyphemus
GAAATTACAGCAGTTGTTGGAGGAAAAAAAGAAACAAGAAGAGCGAGAAAAGAAACAAGAAGTACGAGAAAAGAAACAAGAAGAAAAATTATAGCAGTGGCAACTGGAACAAGAAGGGAAACAGGAAGAAAGTCTCCAACAGTTGCAGGAAAGTCAGCAGGAACTACAGGAAAGTGAACAACAGTGGCAAGAAGTACAAATGGAAAACATTAGTAAATTTAAAAGCGAATTAATTACATTAAAGGACGATTTATTGTCTGTTACACAAGGAGGATACATTAGCCATCGACTTAACCAGCCCCAGACAATGGCAAGCCCCTTCCAGACCCTGCAGCTAAACCCTAATGCAGACATCTTCAGCCCT
>NW_013851503.1:0-364 GCF_000517525.1 Limulus polyphemus
GTGTGATCAATAATAAAGAAAAAAGTGCACAGCTAATTCACCCTTTTTACAACGTTCCATGTTATGGCAACATGCAACTCATGAACACCAGATTCACCCTGTTTACAACGTTCCATGTTATGGCAACATGCAACTCATGAACACCAGATTCACCCTGTTTACAACGTTCCATGTTATGGCAACGTGCAACTCATGAACACCAGTGTCTTGCATACACCAAACAAAATGGGAGGGGGGGGTCTTAACATTCAGCAATTTAGTATGGCTTATTTTTGATATTAAGGGTACCTTGCCATTGAGAACATTTGGACACAGTCGAAAGGGTGCCCTTAATGGCAAGGTTCTATTGTATAGGGCCCCCCAG
>NW_013851504.1:0-381 GCF_000517525.1 Limulus polyphemus
AACTTACTTGTTTCTAAATACTCTACGATCATAGAACTTACCTGTTTCTAAATACTCTACGATCATAGAACTTACTTGTCTCTAAATACTCTACGATCATAGAACTTACCTGTTTCTAAATACTCTACGATCATAGAACTTACTTGTTTCTAAATACTCTACGATCATAGAACTTACCTGTTTGTAAATACTCTACGATCATAGAACTTACTTGTCTCTAAATACTCTACGATCATAGAACTTACCTGTTTGTAAATACTCTACGATCATAGAACTTACTTGTCTCTAAATACTCTACGATCATAGAACTTACCTGTTTGTAAATACTCTACGATCATAGAACTTACTTGTTTCTAAATTCTGTTACGATCATAGAACTTA
>NW_013851505.1:0-363 GCF_000517525.1 Limulus polyphemus
GTTACCTCGCTGACGCAACACTATTAACTGGTGTGCAAGACTGGCAATATATGCAACAGGCAAAACCTAGATCTAATAAACATTATAGGCCTAATGTAGTGGTTTGTAATTGTATTGGCTGATTGTAAATCATGTCTTAAACTAATGTACTAGACTTTAGGTCTAATTGCAATTATAACTTTATTTCTAGACCCTAGGTCCATCATCATACAAATTGTAGCCTATATGATAGGCATACTAAGACCTATACTAACTATTAAACTAGGCATTGCACTGGTACAGATCTAATGACTAAATTAATAGATCTAGATGTAACATTTGTTCTAAAAGTTAGGCCTAATCAATCTAAATCTAGAATTGATG
>NW_013851506.1:0-363 GCF_000517525.1 Limulus polyphemus
AGGCCTAACGTTTAATATGTTAGAGTAAGACTAACAGTAGAAAAGAGATAAAAAATAATTTATTCTGTCAAAGCGTGGTTCTAAAGTAATTGAATCAGCCTGAGTACACTTGGACAAAAGGAACAGAGGATCTTCAGAAGAAAGAAGACCAAACGATTATGATAACTTGTGCCACAACTGTAAGTGAATCACCCACAGATTACTAGTACAATAGAAATAGAGAAGACAGTTCGACTTGTCAACTGAAATTCTAAAGTAACTGAATAGGCCTAAGTGGACTTTTGTCAGGAAGAAGAGAACTATATATAAGTAGTGTTTATGATATGCCCATAATATCTATAGTGTTGAAGAATTTACTGTACA
>NW_013851507.1:0-362 GCF_000517525.1 Limulus polyphemus
GGTTAGCTCAACCTCTCTTTTGCAGCAATGTCTGCAATCATTTTTGCAGGGTCTTCGGCTCAGTCCATTGGCATTTCCATGAGATTTTCCTTCTCTGTATTCAATATTATAATTATACTGGTCTATCTTTCTGATCTAACGTGCCAGTTGTCCCTCTGGGTTCTTTAATGATCTTAACCAGCGTAACACTGCATGGTCTGTCCTGATGGTAAACCTGGCACCATAGAGGTAAGGATGGAAATATGTCAGACTCTTATGATAGCAAGGAATTCCCTCCATGTTACACAGTAGTTCCTCTCTGGTCTACTCAACACCCTACTGAAGTAGGCCACCACATGTTCGTTTTCGCCCACTCTCTGAGA
>NW_013851508.1:0-739 GCF_000517525.1 Limulus polyphemus
CGTTAAATCTTGTGTCTTCTTATTGACAGTACACAGTATCATTAAATCTTGTGTCTTCTTATTGACTGTTCACAGTATCGTTAAATCTTGTGTCTTATTATTGATAGTACACAGTATTACTAAATCGTGTGTCTTCTTATTAACAGTACACAGTTTTGTTAAATCTTGTGTCTTCTTATTGACAGGACACATTATTGTTAAATCTTGTGTTTTCTTACTGACAGTACACATTATCGTTAAATCTTGTGTCTTCTTATTGATAGTACACAGTATTTATAAATATTGTGTCTTCTTATTGACAGTACACAGTATTGTTAAATCTTGTGTCTTCTTATTGACAGTACACAGTATTGTTAAATCTTGTTCAATAAGAAGACATACTGTGTACTGCGTTAAATCTTGTGTCTATTTATTGATAGTACACAGTATTGCTAAATCGTGTGTATTCTTATTGTAAGTACACAGTATTGTTAAATCTTGTGTCTTCTTATTGACAGTAAACAGTATCGTAAAATCTTGTGTCTTCTTATTGACAGTACACAGTATCGTTAAATCTTGTGTCTTCTTACTGACGTGTCTTCTTATTGACAGTACACAGTATTGTTAAATCTTGTGTCTTCTTATTGACAGGACACATTATTGTTAAATCTTGTGTATAATGTGTACTGTCAGTAAGAAACGTTGAATATTATGTCTTCTTATTGACAGTACACAGTATTGTTAAATCTTGTGTGTTCTT
>NW_013851509.1:0-364 GCF_000517525.1 Limulus polyphemus
ACCATATAAACATTAAAATAGGAAATAAACGTTAAAATACCATATAAACATTAAAATACCATATACACATTAAAATAGGATATAAACGTTAAAATACCATATAAATATTAAAATAGCATATAAACATTAAAATAGCATATAAACGTTAAAATACCATATAAACATTAAAATAGGATATAAACGTTAAAATACCATATAAACATTAAAATAGGATATAAACGTTAAAATACCATATAAACATTAAAATAGCACATAAACGTTAAAATACCATATAAATATTAAAATAGCACATAAACGTTAAAATACCATATAAACATTAAAATAGGATATAAACGTTAAAATACCATATAAACATTAAAATAGG
>NW_013851510.1:0-364 GCF_000517525.1 Limulus polyphemus
ACCAGATTTTGTTTTATGGTACTTTTGTACTGTACCAGTTATGGTTTTTTATTGTGTTCTGTCAATCTGATTTCCAATTTTCTTCCTGTTTCTTCGATGTAGAATTCTGGACAGTTATTGCATGTTATTTTGTAAATGACATTGGTACTGTGTGACAAAACACAATAAAAAACCATCCCATGTTTTTCGCCATTGCAACTCAATAAACCATGGTATATCTATTAAAAACAAAGAACCCAACATAAACAAACGAAAAATCAAGGAATCCCTCTTAATTGAACAAAACAACCCTTCTCTAAACCAACACCCCGGGGTGCCAAGATACCTCTTCTAAGTTTTGCAATAGTATCCGGTTATGTGACCT
>NW_013851511.1:0-364 GCF_000517525.1 Limulus polyphemus
GTTTGAGGGACTTTGCTGGCACTGTAACAAACCTGGGCACAAGAGAGTTCAATGCTGGAAACTTCTACACAGGGGAGATGCTACAGCAGGAAAGGCTGGTATGCAGAAAGATTGTTAGAACTGTGGAAAGCACGGACATTTGAGGAGCCAGTGTAGGAGGAATATTACCAACAAGTCAACCTCAAGGAGACCAGTAGTGGTTGGTGTTGAGCGACGCCCACCAACCCTCTTGTTGAAAGTCCCAACAGCTAGGTATAAAATGCCAAGCACACACAGTGTCTATGTGACAGGAAAGCCAGATGGCCAAAGGTGCAACTTTGTCATAGACTCTGCGTCTCAGCAAACCCTTGTGAGCATCAAGGTG
>NW_013851512.1:0-365 GCF_000517525.1 Limulus polyphemus
ATAAGAAGATACAGGATTTATCAATAATGTGTTCTGTCAATAAGAAGACACAAGATTTAACAATACTGTGTCCTGTCAATAAGAAGACACAGGATTTATCAATACTGTGTACTGTCAAAAAGAAGACACAAGATTTAACAATACTGTGTCCTGTCAATAAGAAGATACAGGATTTATCAATACTGTGTACTGTCAAAAAGAAGACAAAAGATTTAACGATACTGTGTACTATCATAACAAGTCATAAGATTTAATGATACTGTGTAGTATCAATAACAAGCCAAAAGATTTAACGATACTGTGTACTGTCAATAAAAAGACACAAGATTTAAAAATACTGTGTCCTGTCAATAAGAAGATACAGG
>NW_013851513.1:0-364 GCF_000517525.1 Limulus polyphemus
CATTACACTATTGTGACACATTTATAACTTGTTAAAAGCATTACACTATTGTGACACATTTATAACTTGTTAAAAGCATTACACTACTGTGACACATTTATAACTGGTTAGAAGCATTTATTTTTTATTTAGTAGAAATATAGAATATAAAGGCTTTGAATAGGTGTTTAATGATATATTTTCCTTAAACATTCGGACTAGTATTAAATAACATTTGGAACTGTTATTAAACATTGGGACTGTTATTAATTAACATTTGAAACTGTTATTAATTGACATTTGGAACAATTATTAATTGACATTTGGAACTGTTATTAAACATTGGGACTATTATTAATTGACATTTGGAACTGTTATTAATTGA
>NW_013851514.1:0-364 GCF_000517525.1 Limulus polyphemus
TGTGTCTAAAATCGTGCCGCCGATCACGGTCGTAACGACGGCACAACAGTAAAATGTGGACTATTGTGACTTGAGTGTCACAATGGCTACACATCGGTGGGTCAATACCTGATAAAAGAAGACAATGGGTTAAAAAACTATGACCAATGCATAGCCTTACCAGGACTACTTCCTCCTTCCGATCCTTATGGAAGCAAGACGGCCAAAGACCAACAGAAGGTTTGATCTGGAAAAGCTTATTATGGCGTTACTCACTCCAAGTTGACTGCCAACTGGCACAAAGCCGCGCCTTGAAGACAGGATCGTAGTCCATGTATGGGACAGGCACGGCCGTGATGGCACCGCAGCAGATGGACTTAGCTGC
>NW_013851515.1:0-503 GCF_000517525.1 Limulus polyphemus
CGTACAACTACTCCATGAACACATAGGTGTAACACTAGATACAGAATTTATAACCACCATACTCATCTTTAGTCTTTCTTGGTACAACTACTCTTTGAACACATAGGTGTAACTCTAGTTACTGAATGTGTAACCCCATACTCATCTTTAGCCTTACTTGGTACAACTACTCCATAAACACCTAGGTGTAACTCTAGTTACAGAATTTATAACAACTATTCTCGTCTTTAGACTTACTTGGTAATACTACTCCATGAACACTTAGGTGTCATTCTAGTTACCGAATTCATAACCACCAAATTCATCTTTAGCCTTACTTAGTACAACTACTCTATGAACACTTAGATGTAACTCTAGTTACCGAATTTATAACACCATACTCATCTTTAGCCTTACTTCCGGCACAAATACTCTATGAACACTTAGGTGTACCTCTAGTTACCGAATTTATAACCACCATACTCATCTTTAGCCTTACTTGGTATAACTGCTCCATGAACACC
>NW_013851516.1:0-364 GCF_000517525.1 Limulus polyphemus
GACACAGAGAGGACAGTTGGAATACCGAGGGGATAACTGGGATACTAATGGCATTGTTGGATCAACTGGTGTCAGTTACCAAATGAACAAGAACGTTAGTAGGATTATTACGTATCGTTAGAGAAGCAGAATAACTCTAATGATCAATTCCAAAAAGTAACAATCAAATTATTGTTACTGTCTGTGTAGTGCAGTTACTTTAAATGTTATCAACATAGTACTATACGTCGGACAGAACTGTAGTTTGTTGCAGAGCTATCGTTATGCTGTTGCTTCTGTTGTCAGCTTAAATATTATTAACACAGTACTACGTCGACAGTAATATAGTTTGTGATCAAGCAACTGTTATTCTATAAACGTATTG
>NW_013851517.1:0-365 GCF_000517525.1 Limulus polyphemus
GTTTGTCTAGGTTTAACCAGAGGGCACGAACTAACGAGAAATTGCCCGATAAGCTTAAACTTGTAGATTTATTGATTTTAGAGTGCAGTAAATTTCGCTGGAAGAGATTTGATACACTTGTGAAGTTAGAGCGAGATATTCTGAGAAAATCTTGTGAAATTACTTCAACAGTCAAGAAATCTTTATAATACACCAGGAATTTATCATGTTAACATGTATTTACTCTAATAATGGCTGGAGACGGCTTGAATGGGTAATGAAGAAAAACTTTAATATAAGTTTAACATAACATCAAATGTACAACAAAACAACCCTACTCTAAACCAATCACCCCGGGGTGCCTAGATACCTCTTCTAAGTTTCAC
>NW_013851518.1:0-434 GCF_000517525.1 Limulus polyphemus
TACAGATTGTAATAACCACTTTATTATAACCCTTCACACATAACTCTTCATGATTAACTAATAGTGTTATAATGTAGATTATAATAACCACTTTATTAGAACACTTCACACATAACTCTTCATGATTAACTAATAGTGTTATAATGCAGATTATAATAACCACTTTATTAGAACCCCTTCACACATAACTCTTCATGATTAACTAATAGTGTTATAATGCAGATTGTAATAACCACTTTATTAGAACCCCTTCACACATAACTCTTCATGATTAACTAATGGTGTTATAATGCAGATTGTAATAACCACTTTATTAGAACCCTTCACACATACCTCTTCATGATTAACTAATAGTGTTATAATAATTACAATCTGTTCCACTTTATTAGAACCCTTCACACATAACTCTTCATGATTAACTAATGGTGTTATAA
>NW_013851519.1:0-363 GCF_000517525.1 Limulus polyphemus
CGTCCGTTATTAATTTCTGTAGTGCTCATTGATGTACATAAAAGACATTTTATTACTAAATATAAAAGACCTTAAAACTACAAATTTGTTATTTTTATTTAATTTGACATTCAACGCTTAACTTTAAGGTTTCTTCAGGAGCGTTCCAATTAAAACAAAATAATACATTTGGGTGTTTTAAGGTCATTTACTTCTGGTATCTAATACATGTGCATGCTTCCTTCATTTATTCAAGTATTCTAGCTGATATAAAAACTTGGATGGGAGTGTTCGAACGTATCCATGACTTTGTTTCAATTACTGACTCCGCCTAAATTTCACTCTCCGAAAACCTGTGGAAGTCAGATTCTTCAGAATCTGAGT
>NW_013851520.1:0-364 GCF_000517525.1 Limulus polyphemus
ATCGACTAAACCCATGTCCCATAGTTTATTAACACATTCTCAACTAAACCCATGTCCCATAGTTTTATTAACATACTCTCGATTAAACCCATGTTCCATAGTTTATTAACACACTCTCGATTAAACCCATGTTCCATAGTTTATTAACACACTCTCGATTAAACCCATGTTCCATAGTTTATTAACACACTCTCGACTAAACCCATGTCCCATAGTTTATTAACACACTCTCGACTAAGCCCATGTCACATAGTTTTATTAACATACTCTCGATTAAACCCGTGTCCCATAGTTTATTAACACACTCTCGACTAAACCCATGTCACATAGTTTATTAACACATTCTCGACTAAACCCATGTCCC
>NW_013851521.1:0-364 GCF_000517525.1 Limulus polyphemus
ATATGTCATCTATATAAATATAATAGTACTGTATGTTGTATGTTATCTGTATAAATATAATAGTACCGTCTGTTGTATGTTATCTATACAACTATAACAGTAGTGTCTGTTGGATGTTATCGGTATCAATATAATAGTACTGTATGTTGTATGTTATCGAAATAAATGTAATACTACCGTCTGTTGTATGTCATCCAAATAAATGTATTAGTACCGTCTGTTGTATGTCATCCAAATAAATGTATTAGTACCGTCTGTTGTATGTCATTTATATAAATATAATAGTACTCTCTGTTGTATGTCTATGTAACTACTTCTATATAAGTATAATAGTACTGTCTGTTGTATGTCTATGTAACTACTT
>NW_013851522.1:0-988 GCF_000517525.1 Limulus polyphemus
TCTGCATATTACTACGCAACGTTAAGGTGTACCTACATACCAAATTTGGTGAAGAATCATCAATTTAGGACCCTCTGGTAACAAGAAATCGAAAAACAATCAGTAACCAAAAGCTTCACTGCAGTACACATACGCTTTCAGATAAGCCAATAAAAGAGTAACATAAAACGACCACAAAAGTCGCAAAAATTATAATAGAAGGCTAGAATTTTGCATGTAAACACGCAAGTATGCAACGAACGTTACTGAAAAAATTTCGAGAAGATTCGTCCAAATGGAACGAAGTACTGGTACAAAACGCAAAACGTTCCATAACTCCTTTAAAACAAACAGTAGGAATAATATGCAGAGTTTTACCTCTGCATATTACTACGCAACGTTAAAGTGTACCTACATACCAAATTTGGTGAAGAATCATCACCAGAGGGTCCTAAATTGATGATTCTTCACCAAATTTGGTATGTAGGTACACTTTAACGTTGCGTAGTAATATGCAGAGTTTTACCTTCCTACTGTTTGTTTTAAAGGAGATATGGAAGGTTTTGCGTTTTGTACCATTACGTCGTTCTATTTGGACGGATCATCTCCAAATTTTATATCAACGTTCGTTGCATTCTTGCGTATTTACATGCAAAATTCTAGCCTTCTATTATCATTTTTGCGACTTTTGTGGTCGTTTTATGTTACTCTTTTATTGGTTTTTCTGAAAGCGTATGTGTACTGCAGTGAAGCTTTTGGTTACTAATTGTTTTTCGATTTCTTGTTACCAGAGGGTCCTAAATTTTTCTTGTTTGGTCGTTTTATGTTACTCTTTTATTGGCTTTCTGAAAGCGTATGTGTACTGCAGTGAAGCTTTTGGTTACTGATTCTGCAGTACACATACGCTTTCAGAAAAGCCAATAAAAGAGTACATGCAAAATTCTAGCCTTCTATTATCATTTTTGCGACTTTTGTGGTCGTTTTATTTTAAAATACGCAAGTATGCAAC
>NW_013851523.1:0-500 GCF_000517525.1 Limulus polyphemus
ACGTACATGCAGTTCAGGCAATGATTGTACTGTTGTGTTGGTGCGAAGCTATAGCAAAGTTTGAATTAGCAGCAACAACTACTGGTAAGCTTTCTTCTGGTTTGCATGAGCACCAATTGGGCTCAACTTGGCCCAAAGTATGTTAGGGATAAAAGCATGTGTGAGGGACAGAGAAATGATTTTAGTTGAAAGCGTTGGGAGACCAGACAGGCTTTTCATAGTCAGTAGACTACAAGTAGGGATGATCAAGGTACTTAATAGGCATAATACAAATATTAGAGGTGGTCGAAGGTACTCAATAGGCATAATACAAATATTAGAGATGGCCAAGGTACTCAATAGGCATAATACAAATATTAGAGATGGCCAAGGTACTCAATAGGCATAATACAAATATTAGAGATGGCCAAGGTACTCAATAGGCATAATACAAATATTAGAGATGGCCAAGGTACTCAATAGGCATAATACAAATATTAGAGGTGGTCAAGGTACTCAAT
>NW_013851524.1:0-482 GCF_000517525.1 Limulus polyphemus
GAGTGTATCGCAGAGTTATATTCGGAAAGAATAAATCAGTTTTATTAAGAAAGGACTTGTGTCGCTTAAGTTTCGTCGGGACGAAGTTACGGAAAATTAATTAACAAACGGAGACGTAACAATAACTATGGATATAGCCCTAACTCTGTATTTAACCAAAATATAGCTATGGATAACGCTCTGACTCTGTATTGATCCAAAATATAGCTATGGATATCGCCCTGACTCTGTATTGAACAAAAATATAGCTATGTATATAGACATAACTCCGTATTTAACAAAATATAGCTATGGATATAGCCTTAACTCCTTTTTTAACCAAAATATAGCCCTAACTCTGTCTTTAACCAAAATATAACTATGGAATATATCCCTAACTCCGTCTTTAACCAAAATATAGCTATAGATATATCCCTAACTCCGTCTTTAACCAAAATATAACTATGGATATATCCCTAACTCCGTCTTTAACCAAAATATAG
>NW_013851525.1:0-364 GCF_000517525.1 Limulus polyphemus
TGTGTGTACTTTACGATATGTTTTTGAGAGCCACATTGAGATACCTACTGTGTCTCCTTTACGATCAATATGTTTTAGAGCCAAATTAAGATATCTACTAAGTCTACTTCACGATCTATTTGTTTTGGAGCGACATTGAGATACATACTGTGTCTACTTTACGACATATTTGTTTTAAAGCCATATTGTGATATCTGCTGTGTCCACTTTTCGATCTATTTGTTTTAGAGCGACATTGAGATATCTACTGTGTATATTTTACGATATATTTCTTTTACAGCCACTTTGAGATATCTACTAAGTCTACTTCACGATCTATTTATTTTAGACCCACATTGAGATATCTACTATGTCTTTATTACGT
>NW_013851526.1:0-473 GCF_000517525.1 Limulus polyphemus
TTAGATATAGTTATGTAAAGATAATATAGCAACTAAACGATCTTACACCTAGTTAGATGTAGTTATGTAAAGATAATATAGCTAGGCCTAAACGATCTTACACCTAGGTTAGATGTAGTTATGTAAAGATAATATAGATACTAAACGATCTTACACCTGGTTAGATGTAGTTATGTAAAGATAACATAGCCACTAAACGATCTTACATTTGGCTGGATATAGTTATGTCAATATAATATAGCAACTAAACGATCTTACACCTAGTTAGATGTAGTTATGTAAAGATAATATAGCTAGTAAACGATCTTACACCAAGTTAGATGTAGTTATGTAAAGATAATATAGCTAGTAAACGATCTTACACCAAGTTAGATGTAGTTATGTAAAGATAATATAGCTAGTAAACGATCTTACACCTAGTTAGATGTAGTTATGTAAAGATAATATAGCTAGTAAACGATCTTACACCTGGG
>NW_013851527.1:0-415 GCF_000517525.1 Limulus polyphemus
GACTAATGTCCCATCATTCATCTGTTCGACTAGTGACCTATGTCTCTATTTAATCATCAGGATAATTTACCGACATAGCTTTAATTGCTTTGACTAATGTCCTATCATTCATCTGCTCGACTAGTGATCTATGTCCCTATTTAATCATCAGGATAATTTACCGACATAGCTTTAATTGCTTTGACTAATGTTCCATCATTCATCTGCTCGACTAGTGACCTATGCCCCCTATTTAATCATCAGGATAATTTACCTACATAGCTTTAATTGCTTTGACTAATGTCCCATCATTCATCTGCTCGACTAGTGACCTATGCCCCTATTTAATCATCAGGATAATTTACCGACATAGCTTTAATTGCTTTTTTTGACTAATGTCCCATCATTCATCTGCTCGACTAGTGACCTATGTCCC
>NW_013851528.1:0-364 GCF_000517525.1 Limulus polyphemus
CTACTGATGAATAAAATGTAGAATATAATTATCTTCTGCTTGGTTTAAGTATGCTATAGTCATTGCATCAAACAAAGGCTTAAATATGAATAATTTACATCAGAAATTAAAATATGATTATTATACAATATACCTATCTATCTTTTGAAACAGATGCTAAAATGTGAGTGCCTTATACACAGCATCTATATACTGTATAGAAACAGACAAAAAAATGTGGGTAGTTTACATTGAATGTGTCAAGCATTTAAGATGTGGAAACTCAGCATTGTATCTATTCATTCTAAGAAACAGTGGCTAGGATATTACATTGTTTTATGTATATTTATTTGTTTGAGTTTGTGAGGCATTCCATGGATTCACC
>NW_013851529.1:0-364 GCF_000517525.1 Limulus polyphemus
TACCTGAAGGATTTTCAACCCATATTACGTTCTGTGAAATAATAATACGTTTTTCAGATATTTGTTAATGGCACAACTGAATCAAATATATTTGACAACACACACACACACAAACGAGTTTGGGTAACCTGCAAGATCACATTTATCATAGAATACTTAAACTATCGTAACGTTCTGTTCATTTTAACGTTGGTTAGACCAAAGGCTCAGTATGACATGAGTGAACTAGCAGGGTTAAAAAGTAAACATCTAATATAAACGTTATATATAACATATTTATCTTGAAAACGATATTAATAAATAGCCTAAAATATAAGATACGTCCAATTTCTTAGAGTTCGCGGAAAATAAAATCATAATGAAC
>NW_013851530.1:0-364 GCF_000517525.1 Limulus polyphemus
CCCAAAATAAAAACCTCGTCTAGAAGGAACACTTCATATCTAAACTGGAATCGCAAGGACCATCACTGGATTTATACTAAACAAATGGAACACAATAAAATACATAATATTAACTTTATAAATCAAAATAGTATCTCTAGGTAGTGAAAGTACCTGGCTTCGCACGAGTTATTAGGTTGATATATTTTAGCAAGTGCATAAAATTTATCATGAAAGTAAAAATATCAATTTAATTTTAAACTTAAATCATCTCTGAATTAAGCTATTTTCTGTTATATCACCAACGTTTTAATAAAAAACAAACCTCTTTAATCACCAGAGACTCTAAATTAAGAAATCAACAAATATGTTTCCGTTTTGTTGT
>NW_013851531.1:0-516 GCF_000517525.1 Limulus polyphemus
AGTATCGACAAAACACACATTTCACACACATCATGCACATCACTTGCAAACGATGTAATAAATGCTTGAAAACCGACAGTATCCACAAACCACAGATTTCCAAAACAATGTTCATCACCGACAAATGATATAATAAATGTGTGAATCCGACAGTATCGACAAATCACGGATATACTAAACAATGTTCATCACCTGGAAATGATGTAATAAATGAATGAAAACGACAATGTTGACAAAACTCACATTTCCCAAACAATGTTCATCACCTTCAAATGATGAAATAAATGCGTGAAACCGACAGTATCGACAAAACACACATTTCACAAAGAATGTTCATCGCCTACAAACGTTGTAATAAATAAGTGAAACCGACAGTATCGACAAAACATATTTCACAAACAATGTTCATCACCTTCAAATGATGAAATAAATGCGTGAAGCCGATAGTATCGACAAAACACACATTTCACAAAGAATGTTCATCGCCTACAAACGTTGTAATAAATAAGTCAAACC
>NW_013851532.1:0-362 GCF_000517525.1 Limulus polyphemus
ATTTTCCGTCTTCGAAACAATATTTTGCACATCTAGTAGAAATCCAAACCGTGAATCATAATATAGTAAGCGAGAAAATCTTCCTGTTATTTCTGTAATCAAACGATCAATAACATCCTTCATGATGCGATAAATTTCCTGTTCAGCAGTCAATCCAGCATCAGCTGCATTTTCACCTGGCATTCGTTTAAGACGTATTTTTCTTCTTTCAATGGTCAATCTCCATGTTTCACATTGATCCTTGCCCACTTTAAGTGCTTCTTGACAGGACTTTTCACGTGATTCTATCAATTTCTCTTTCAAAGAATCAAGATCAGCAGCTGCTTCTCTAAAATTAATTTTTGGGTCCTGAAGACGTTTCA
>NW_013851533.1:0-364 GCF_000517525.1 Limulus polyphemus
CAAATAATGTACACCAGACTAGTATAGGTCTGATAGAATATAAAATACAAATAATGTACACCAGACTTGTATAGGTGTGATAGAATATAAAATACAAACAATGTACACCAGACTTGTATAGGTCTGATAGAGTATAAAATACAAACAATGTACACCAGACTTGTATAGGTCTGATAGAATATAAAATACAAATAATGTACACCAGACTTCTATTGGTCTGATAGAATATAAAATACAAATAATGTACACAGACTTGTATAGGTCTGATAGAATATAAAATACAAACAATGTACACCAGACTTGTATAGGTCTGATAGAATATAAAATACAAATAATGTACACGGACTTGTATAGGTCTGATAGA
>NW_013851534.1:0-364 GCF_000517525.1 Limulus polyphemus
GCTGACTTCAATAGATCTCTTAATATAACATAGCTTTATGTAATCAGCACACGTTTCCAAGTTTGAACGCACTTGATGGTGAATATTATCCATCCTTTCAGATAACACTTTCACGAACTCTGACACATTTTCAGGCAACTCTTCATAAGGTGGGCGTCCTGTTATCAGATCTACTGGCAACCGAAGTTCCTGACCAAACATCAGCTTTGCTGGAGTGTATCCAGTGGCCTCATGCTCTGCTGTTCTATAGGTCATCAACAGTACAGGGAGTAAGACATCCCAGTCATCTTGGTGGCTATTACAAAACTTAGCCAATTCCTGTCCAAGTGTCCAATTGTACTTTTCTACCATCCCATCATGGAAC
>NW_013851535.1:0-364 GCF_000517525.1 Limulus polyphemus
TGTTTCTGTTTCCAACATTTCCTTGCCTTACTTACAAGAGTTGTTTCTGTTTCCAACATTTCTTTACCTTACTTACAAGAGTTGTTTCTGTTTCCAACATTTCTTTACCTTACTTGCAAGAGTTGTTTCTGTTTCCAACATTTCCTTACCTTACTTACAAGAGTTGTTTCTGTTTCCAGGATTTCTTTACCTTACTTACAAGAGTTGTTTCTGTTTCCAACATTTCCTTACCTTACTTACAAGAGTTGTTTCTGTTTCCAGGATTTCTTTACCTTACTTACAAGAGTTGTTTCTGTTTCCAACATTTCTTTATCTTACTTACAAGAGTTGTTTCTGTTTCCAGGATTTCTGTACCTTACTTACA
>NW_013851536.1:0-364 GCF_000517525.1 Limulus polyphemus
CATCTTGGTATTGTTAGTATCGTGTTTAAACTCATCTTGGTATTGTTAGTATCGTGTTTAAACACATGATGGTATTGTTAGTATCGTGTTTAAACTCATGTTGATATTGTTAGTATCGTGTTTAAACTCATGGTGGTATTGTTAGTATCGTGTTTAAACTCATGATGGTATTGTTAGTATCGTGTTTAGATTCCTGTTGCCATCGCTAGTACTGTGTTTAAATTCATGTTGGCATCGCTAGTACTGTGTTTAAATTCATGTTGCAATTGTTAGTACTGTGTTTAAATTCATGTTGGCATCGCTAGTACTGTGTTTAAATTCATGTTGCAATTGTTAGTACTGTGTTTAAATTCATGTTGCCATT
>NW_013851537.1:0-364 GCF_000517525.1 Limulus polyphemus
AACCATTTTATCCTGTCTGATGTACAGGATCTGTAAAAATTATTTGGAGGGGCGTCTAATGTTCAGGATGTGTAAAAATCACTTAGAATTGTGTCTAATCTACAGGATGTGTAAAAATCATTTAGTGGGGTGTCTAATGTACAGGATGTGTAAAAATTATTTAGAGTTGTGTCAAATGTACAGGGTGAAAAAAAGTCATTTAGTGGGGTGTCTAATGTACAGGGTGAAAAAAGTCATTTAGAGGGGTGTCTAATGTACAGAATGTGTAAAAATCATTTAGTGGGGTGTCTAATGTACAGGATGTGTAAAAGTCATTTAGCGGGGTGTCTAATCTACAGGATGTGTAAAAATCATTTAGAGGGGT
>NW_013851538.1:0-493 GCF_000517525.1 Limulus polyphemus
ATATATAAGTTGTTCGGGATTTTTCATCTAAATAAAAGCGACATTAATTTCCTGACGACCTAATAGTTTGTAAACTAACTTTGTGTCCAATAAACCACAAGTTCCTAATCTATGTAACAGATTTAGTAAAATTCGGCTTGTAAGGTAACTGATGGATTCATTTAAAGCTGTGTTTGCAAATCTCTGTTTTTCTGATGTTATATTTCTCATTATATATCTTTTAATAAGGTTTTGTTGTGATGAGTAAAATGCTGAATTACATATTTTTCTACAGGTGTCTGATAAAATTGTTTGCTGTTCTAATAAATCGTTCATAATGTCCATTGAACTTGTCTCATTATACAAATTACATATGTAAGTGTTTAATATAACATGCATTTCTCAATTTGACAGCACCAAGTGTATTTGTATTCCATCTTAATAATAATGATCTTATTTGTTACAAAATATGAAAACATTTTGGCCAAGACTGTATTAGTAGAATCACTAGAAG
>NW_013851539.1:0-554 GCF_000517525.1 Limulus polyphemus
GTCACACAATCCCATGATCGTGACAAACCATGATTAAACTTTCTCCAACATCCACACAATCCCATGATCGTGACAAACCATGATTAAACCTTTTCCAATAGTCACACAATCCCATGATCGTGAAAACCATGATTAAACTTTCTCCAACAGCCACACAATCCCATGATAATGAAAAACCATGATTAAACTTTCTCCAACAGCCACACAATCCCATGATCATGACAAACCATGATTAAACTTTCTCCAACAGCCACACAATCCCATGATCAGGACAAACCATGATTAAACTTTCTCCAACAGCCACACAATCCCATGATCATGACAAACCATGATTAAACTTTCTCCAACATCCACACAATCCCATGATCGTGACAAACCATGATTAAACTTTCTCCAACAGCCACACAATCCCATGATCACGACAAACCATGATTAAACTTTCTCCAACAGCCACACAATCCTATGATCATAACAAACCATGATTAAACTTTCTCCAACAGTCACACAATCCCATGATCACGACAAACCACGATTAAACTTTCTCCAACAACCAC
>NW_013851540.1:0-364 GCF_000517525.1 Limulus polyphemus
ACTCCACAAGTCCCATACCCATATCTCTTATATTATAAAGAGAGTTTACTCCACAAGTCCCATATCCGTGTCTCGTATGATATAAAGAGAGTTTACTCCACAAGTCCCATACCCGTGTCTCTTATATCATATAGAGAGTTTACTCCACAAGTCCCATCCCCGTGTCTCTTATATCATATAGAGAGTTTACTCCACAAGTCCCATACCCGTGTCTCTTATATCATATAGAGAGTTTACTCCACAAGTCCCATACCCGTGTCTCATATTATATAGAGAGTTTACTCCACAAGTCCCATATCCGTGTCTCGTATGATATAAAGAGAGTTTACTCCACCAGTCCCATACCCGTGTCTCTTATATTATA
>NW_013851541.1:0-364 GCF_000517525.1 Limulus polyphemus
GAGTATTGTGGTAGGTTAAATACATTTAGACAATGAGTATTGTAGTGTTTTAGACACGTTTAGAGGTTGAGTATTGTGGTATGTTAGACACGTTTAGAGGATGAGTATTGAAGTGTGTTAGACACGTTTAGATGATGAGTATTGTGGTGTGTTAGATATGTTTACAGGATTAGTATTGTGGTGTGTTAGACACGTATAGTGGATGAGTATTGTGGTGTGTTAGACACATTTAGAATATAAGTATTGTGTCTTTAGCCACGTTTAAAGGATTAGTATTGTGGTGTGTTAGACACTTTTAGAGGATGAGTATTGTGGTGTGTTAGACACGTTTAGAGGATGAGTATTGTGGTGTGTTAGACACGAT
>NW_013851542.1:0-585 GCF_000517525.1 Limulus polyphemus
TTTTTGTTACTTGATATCTAGGGATGGCGGGGCTTGGGTAGTTTTGTTACTTTATATCTAGGGATGGCGGGGCTTGGTAGGTTTTGTTACTTTATATCTAGGAATGTCAAGGCTTGGGTAGTTTTGTTACTTTATATCTAGGGATGGCGAGGCTTGGGTAGTTTTGCACAGATCAGGATTGTTACAACTCTACGAGAAAGTAACGTGTTTGATTAGTTATGAATGAAGGTGAATATTGTACAGACCGCGATTGGTTCATACCTTAGCAGTTTGTTATCGTATGGGTGGTTTGAGAGTATCAGTTATCAATACACAAGAAAAATCACGAGAATACAAATCACGTGTCATTATTGAAAGTCACGTTTATCGTTCTGATATTGGTCACAAAACGACCTAGATATCAAGTAACAAAACCATCCAAGCCTCGCCATCTCTAGATATCAAGTAACAAAACTACCCAAGCCTCGCCATCCCTAGATATAAAGTAACAAAACTACCCAAGCCTTGACATTCCTAGATATAAAGTAACTATATTGTACGGGTAAGATTCCATTACTAGTTTAGTATTACCATTCTAACTGAGCC
>NW_013851543.1:0-739 GCF_000517525.1 Limulus polyphemus
ACACAGTATTGTTAAATCTTGTGTCTTCTTATTGACAGTACACAGTATTGATAAATCCTGTATCTTCTTATTGTCAGGACACAGTATTGTTAAATCCTGTACCTTCTTATTGACAGGAAACAGTATTGTTAAATCTTGTGTTTTCTTATTGACTATACACAGTATTGATAAATCCTGTATATTCTTATTGACAGAATACATTATTGTTAAATCTTGTGTCTACTTATTGACAGCACACAGTATTGATAAATCCTGTATCTTCTTATTGACAGGACACAGTATTGTTAAATCTTGTGTCTTTTTATTGACAGTACACAGTATCGTTAAATCTTGTCTTATTTTTGATAGTACATAGTATTGTTAAATCTTGTGTCTTCTTATACTGTGTACTATCAATAAGAAGACAAGATTTACCAATACTGTGTACTGTCAATAAGCAGAAACAAGAATTATCAATACCGTTTACTCTCAATCGTTAAATCTTGTGTCTTCTTATTGACAGTACACAGTATTGATAAATCCTGTATCTTCTTATTGACAGGAAACAGTATTGTTAAATCTTGTGTCTTCTTATTGACAGTACACAGTATTGATAAATCCTGTATATTCTTATTGACAGAATACATTATTGTTAAATCTTGTGTCTACTTATTGATAGTACACAGTATTGGTAAATCTTGTCTTCTTATTGATAGTACACAATATCGTTAAATCTTGTGTCTTTTTATTGACAGTACAC
>NW_013851544.1:0-363 GCF_000517525.1 Limulus polyphemus
AAAATCTTCAATAGAAACGGAATGTCGTAAAAACAGTAAAATCATAGATAAATAATGAATGACATATCGTATCTTAAAATCTTCAATAGAAAACGGAATGTCGTAAAAACAGTAAAATCATAGATAAATAATGAATGACATCTCGTATCTTAAAATCATCAGTAGAAAACGGAATGTCGTAAAAAACAGTAAAATCATAGACAAATAATGAATGACATCTCGTATCTTAAAATCTTCAATAAAAAACGGAATGCCGTAAAAAACAGTAAAATCATAGATAAATAATGAATGACATCTCGCATCTTAAAATCATCAGTAGAAAACGGAATGTCGTAAAAAATAGTAAAATCATAGATAAATAAT
>NW_013851545.1:0-552 GCF_000517525.1 Limulus polyphemus
CCATTAAAGAGTAATTGAAACTACATCTTGGGGACTGAGAAATTTATATGGCATTTAACATGATCTACACTAACTTGGTTATGTGCCATTAAAGAGTAATTGAAACTACATCTTGGGGACTGAGAAATTTATATGGCATTTAACATGATCTACACTAACTAGGATATGGGCCATTAAAGTGTCATTAAAACTACATCTCTGGGACTGAGAAATTTAGAAATGTATGTGGTATTTAACATGATCTACACTAACTAGGTTATGAGCCATTAAAGAGTAACTGAAACTACATCCTGAGGACTGAGAAATGTATGTGGTATTTAACATGATCTACACTAACTAGGTTATGGGCCATTAAAGAGTCACTGAAACTACATCCTGAGGACTGAGAAATGTATGTGGTATTTAACATGATCTACACTGACTAGGTTATGGGCCATTAAAGAGTAATTGAAACTACATCTCTGGGACTGAGAAATTTAGAAATATATGTGGTATTTAACATGATCTACACTAACTAGGATATGGGCCATTAAAGAGTCACTGAAACTACAT
>NW_013851546.1:0-364 GCF_000517525.1 Limulus polyphemus
TGACAGTACTTAGTATCGTTATATCTTATGTCTTCTTATTGACAGGACACATTATTGTTAAATCTTGTGTTTTCTTACTAACAGTACACATTATCGTCGAATATTGTCTCTTCTTATTGACAGTACACAGTATCGTTAAATCTTGTGTCTTCTTATTGACAGTACACAGTATCGTTAAATCTTGTGTCTTCTTATTGACAGTACTTAGTATCGTTATATCTTCTGTCTTCTTATTGACAGGACACAGTATCGTTAAATCTTGTGTCTTCTTATTGACAGTACACAGTATCGTTAAATCTTGTGTCTTCTTATTGACAGTACACAGTATCGTTAAATCTTGTGTCTTCTTATTGACAGTACACAA
>NW_013851547.1:0-361 GCF_000517525.1 Limulus polyphemus
TGATTTCTCGACTATCCCTTCCTTAATTAGACCATCCATGACCTTCTCTAGCTCTTGTCGCTTTGCTGGAGCTGTTCTCCTTGGAGGGATCTTTATTGGACGGCGATTGCCTGTATTTATTCTATGCTCTACAAGGTTTGTGCAGCCGAGGTCCTTTCAAAAAGACATCAGCATAATTCGCCAAAAGTTCTTTTACTTGAAGAGCCTGTGATGATGCCAAATGAACTATGCTCTTCTTGTAGAGGTCAGTCAAATATTCTGGAAGTGTATGCCCTTTCTTTACAGTTGTATTCCTTGCTTTGACATTGACTGGCTCTACCTCCTGGCACACACCCAACAATGCCCCTTTCTTAAGTGTTTG
>NW_013851548.1:0-807 GCF_000517525.1 Limulus polyphemus
ATGTTCGTTTTCTTGATCTAAGAATTCAGGCTGTATATCCATAACGCCCTCAGAAAGAAGCCCCTATGGGCTCACAATTAAGTGCCGTCCTAGCTTCCCTAGTAATGGAGACTTTGGAAGAAGAACATTACAAAGACATCATGGGTAGATACGTGACTTGATTCAGAGATATAGACGACGTTCTAGCCATAATATCAAGAAGACAAGACGTGCAAGCGACTTAACAAGACTGAATGGGATACTAGAAAACATACAGTTTATGATAAAAGAAGAACAAGATGGGAAAATACCATTTTTGAAACTCTGATTTGTAGAAGTGACGTGACGAGAGACCAAGGCTCTGCGTGTATAGACAACAAACCAACAGAATGATTTCATACACTTATTCTTATTGCATAACAACAAAGTGGTGACAAATGTGGCATTATAAGAATCGGCCCATTTGAGTTCCTGAGACAGGAATACCAACAACATAGCGGGCTGTTTATCTCCCCATCTCAAGGGAAGATTACACTGAACTAATATTTTTGTGTGTTCTTCTTTCATCTCTTGTATCACTCTGATGGCAGCTCTAATTGCAGCTTCTGTAGGTACCTTTGTGAACAATGACTTTATATCAAAGCTCACCAGCTAAAAGGTGCATTAATCTCCTCCCATTCTCTGTCTTTCCTAGGATCTTCCTTATTTCTGCTTGAATATTCCAGCTTCCTTCTTCGCGAAACCTTTCCCTTCTTTGTGTATGTAGATTTGTCAGCCCACAATGTGTCAGTTTTCTCCACATATCCGCTCCTGTCCATGATGACGTCT
>NW_013851549.1:0-1056 GCF_000517525.1 Limulus polyphemus
TTACAAAAAAGAAACCTACCATTCTATAGGTATTTGAAGAAAAGCTGATACTGGTATTTTCAATCAGAACAACCCTCATTTTTTAAGTTATCATTGTATTAAAGTATTAAGCTAATTCTAAAAGCTGATATTGTTATTTTCAATCAGAGCAACCCTCATTTTTCATGTTGAAACCGATGGAGCAGTTTTTCTTTACGTCACTCTTTTCCCACACACACTTTCATGTTGAAACCGATGGAGCAGTGTTTCAAAAGAAGTTTGTAATGTTAGTGACGATGACGTCAGGATTAACAAGAAAACTCCATTTCTAATTAGGCTTACACAGAAGGTACTGTTTTTTTAATGGTGTATTTAAGTGTTTTGCACTTGCTTTAATGAATTTAAACAAATATTTCATTTGTTTGATATTGTACACAGAAATAACGCAGTAGAAACTTTAATTCTGATAACCAGAAACGTTAAAAAAACACAATTGAATAAATAGAATTGTTTGAACATTTGTCTAACAACAAGTAAAAGCTTGGAATCGATTATGTACAAGCTGCCCAGTGTCGGCTAACAATACGAAGAATTAAATTGTGGCGAAGTGCTACAAGTCTTCAAATACCTATAGAATGATAGGTTTCTTTTTTGTGAATTCTACGTTTAACAAATTTTAATCTAGCTAACAAACATCTGAGAAAAAAAAAGCGCATTTCAAGTAGATCATAAGTTACTCATGATAATAAAAAAAAAACATCTAACAATAATATTTTCTATAATGACGTACAATATTCCTATAATAAATTTAAACAAATATTTGGCTTGTTTGATATTGACTTGCAATGAAAGTTTATAAGTTTTTCAGTTTGTAAGAAAATTGATGTCCACAGCACCTTCAAACGTGACTTTTTACATTTTCTCAGTTTCTTCAATCTTAGTTTAGATTAAATTGTTCCCAAAGTAAACTTGTAAAATGATTGTTTAAATAGGGGGGGGGGGAGACCAATATGTTTGACTTCTGAGTACAGCTTTACACAAGTTACACTTAGAGACGTTCTTCTTAGAAAGATAACA
>NW_013851550.1:0-364 GCF_000517525.1 Limulus polyphemus
TGCCCCCACGGCTGAAAGGGCGATCATGTTTGGTGTGACGGGGATTCGAACCCGCGACCCTCAGAACCTCGAACACCCTAACCACCTGGCCATGCCGGGCCTATGTTGGTTGTGAAACAGGCTAAATACAGTCATCTCAATAATACAGGGAAGATATGAAATTCTCACAGTTGGGGACTCGATACATTGAAGAGCTTAGGTTTTGCATTCCAACATAAATCTTGCCTATAATGAGAGGAATGTGACCAGGACTAATCTTTTAAGTGCTGTAAAGTAATTTTCTTTGTAATTTATGGTGTCTGTATCGTTTGGTAATCTCTTCTAACAGGATTTATCAAGTAACAAGGGGTCAGGCTCAGGTGGT
>NW_013851551.1:0-363 GCF_000517525.1 Limulus polyphemus
ATTGGGTAGGCGAATACGGGCTTTGGAGCCTCCTCCACAGACATTGCAACAGTTAGAAGCTCACTTGCACCGAGAATGGCGACAGATAACGCTTCAACAAATCAGACGTCTAACTGGCAGTATGTGGTGCAGGGTTGCAGCAGTCATCCAGGCAAACGGTGGATATACCCGATATTGACTTTTCGATGACTAATTATCAATGTGTGGGTCATGATTGACATTTTGTAATGTGATTTGACAATTCAATAACGTTTCTGAGCTTTCACTGACAATACTTATTAAAGATAATTTTAAGCGTGAAAACTGTCCATATTTTGATGTCATGATATGTAAATTAAAAATTGTTATTTTACGGTGATAATC
>NW_013851552.1:0-361 GCF_000517525.1 Limulus polyphemus
ACTTCTTGCAACTGTTGTTGACTTTCCTGTAGTTGCTGTTGACTTTCCTGCAACTGTTGGATACTTTCTTCCTGTTTCCTTTCTTGTTCTAGTTGCCACTGCTGTAATCTCTCTTCTTGTTTCTTTTTCTTCCAACAACTGCTGTAATCTCTCTTCTTGTTTCTTTTCTTTTTCCTTCCAACAACTGCTGTAATCTTTCTTGTTTATTTTGCTGTTCGAGCTGCCATTGTTGCAGGTTTTCTTGCCACTGCTGTAATCTCTCTTCTTGTTTCTTTTCTTTTTCCTCCAACATCTGCTGTAATCTATCTTCTTGTTTATTTTCTCGTTCTTCTTGTTTCTTTTCTTTTTCCTCCAACAGCTA
>NW_013851553.1:0-364 GCF_000517525.1 Limulus polyphemus
ACTTGACGGCCCTTTTTGTCCTCTCCGATGGACCAGGACGACCCGGACGCTGCTCAGTTGTTTCCTTGCCATGTTTCCTGAACTGCACGATGATTCTGTTGACTGTCGAAAGCGGGATTCCCAAATTCTGCGAAATTTGCCGCTGACTTATTCCACCATCTGCTTGACCAACTATCCTTCCTCTAACAAAATCTGACAATTCGAGAGAACGTTGACTTCTAGGCATGTTGTAGCACAAGATAATTAGTATGCGGACCATTTTCATTTATATGGTGTTCTGTGAACACAAATTAGTTAGCATAAATCAGTTAAATGACGAAAAATTAGGTGTCTATTTACTTGTAACCACTCAGTGTACATATGG
>NW_013851554.1:0-364 GCF_000517525.1 Limulus polyphemus
GGTGTAACGATACTGTGTACTGTCAATAAGAAGACACAAGATTTAACGATACTGTGTACTGTCAATAAGAAGAGACAATATTCGACGATAATGTGTACTGTCAGTAAGAAAACACAAGATTTAACAATAATGTGTCCTGACAATAAGAAGACAGAAGATTTAACGATACTGTGTACTGTCTATAAGAAGACACAAGATTTAACGATACTGTGTACTGTTAATAAGAAGACACAAGATTTAACGATACTGTGTACTGTCAATAAGAAGATTCAATATTCGACAATAATGTGTACTGTCAGTAAGAAAACATAAGATTTAACAATAATGTGTCCTGTCAAAAAGAAGACAGAAGATTTAACGATAC
>NW_013851555.1:0-363 GCF_000517525.1 Limulus polyphemus
GAGTAAAATAAGAGTTCCCTAAATTGCAGGATGCGGGTAACAAGTAGAGTAAAATAACAGTTCCAGTAAATTGCAGGATACTGGTAACAACTAGAGTAAAATAACAGTTCCAGTAAATTGCAGGATACCGGTAACAAGTAGAGTAAAATAACAGTTCCAGTAAATTACAGGATACTGGTAACAACTAGAGTAAAATAAGAGTTCCAGTAAATTACAGGATACTGGTAACAACTAGAGTAAAATAAGAGTTCCAGTAAATTGCAGGATACGGGTAACAAGTAGAGTAAAATAAGAGTTCCAGTAAATTACAGGATACTGGTAACAACTAGAGTAAAATAAGAGTTCCAGTAAATTGCAGGATAC
>NW_013851556.1:0-364 GCF_000517525.1 Limulus polyphemus
AGTTCTTTATTATAGATGGATAGTGACTGGTAGGAGTTTTAATACATATGGATAGTGGCTGGTAGGTCTTTCATTATATATGGATAGTGGCTGGTAGGTTTTTTAATATAGATGGATGGTAACTGACAGTTCTTTTATTATAGATGGATAGTGGCTGGTAGGTCTTTCAATACAGATGGATAGTGGCTGGTAGGAGTTTTAATAAAGATGTATAGTAGCTGGTAGGTCTTTTAATACAGATGGATAGTGGCTGGTAGGAGTTTTAATACAGATGAATAGTGCCTGGTAGGTCTTTTAATACAGATGGATAGTAGCTGGTAGGTCTTTCATTATATATGGATAGTGGCTGGTAGGTTTTTTAATA
>NW_013851557.1:0-364 GCF_000517525.1 Limulus polyphemus
CGTCTGTGACGATTCTCTTTCTGAAGTACTGGCAAGGCTTAAAGTAAAGCATAGTTTCAAATAAAGAGAGTACCTTCATTCAAAGTTGAATTTTTATGACTAACGAATGAAGTCGTCTGAAACTGTTTTGTGTCCAGTTGATCATAAATAGATATAGAAGCTGGCAAGACTAAAACAAGACTCAGATGTTTTCTTTCGTTAGTTAATTAATCAATTAATATTTGTTTCGATGTGAACTCTTGTCTGGTTTGACTTAATATAACTCTGCATACAAATCTCTATATCTCTAAACTTGCGAACATAATACTTAACTGATTATTTTAATTTCTACCTGAGAATATCACACTCCCCAACAGTAATAAAA
>NW_013851558.1:0-1400 GCF_000517525.1 Limulus polyphemus
GTGTTTTTTATTGACAGTACACAGTATCGTTAAATCTTGTGTATTCTTATTTTCAGGACACATTATTGTTAAATCTTGTGTTTTCTTTTTGACAGTACTCATTATCGTTGAATATTGTGTCTTCTTATTGACAGTACACAGTATCGTTAAATCTTGTGTCTTCTTATTAACAGAACACAGTATCGTTAAATCTTGAGTCATCTTATTGACAGTACACAGTATCGTTAAATCTTGTGTCTTCTTATTGACAGGACACATTATTGTTAAATCTTGTGTTTTCTTACTGACAGTACACATTATCGTTGAATATTGTGTCTTATTATTGACAGTACACAGTATCGTTAAATCTAGTGTCTTCTTATTGACAGTACACAGTATCGTTAAATCTTGTGTCTTCTTATTGAAAAAGATTTAACAATAATGTGTCCTAGTTTTCTTACTGACAGTACACATTATCGTTGAATATTGTGTCTTCTTATTGACAGTACACAGTATCGTTAAATCTTGTGTCTTCTTATTGACAGTACACAGTATCGTTAAATCTTGTGTCTTCTTATTGACAGTACACAGTTTTGTTAAATATTGTGTCTTCTTATTGACAGTACACAGTATCGTAAAATCTTGTGACTTCTTATTGAAAGGACACATTATTGTTAAATATTGTTTTCTTACTGACAGTACACATTATCGTTGAAATCTTGTGTCTTCTTATTGACAGGACACATTATTGTTAAATCTTGTGTTTTCTTACTGACAGTACACATTATCGTTGAATATCGTGTCTTCTTATTGACAGTACAGAGTACCGTTAAATCTTGTGTCTTCTTATTGACAATACAGAGTATCGTTAAATCTTGTGCTTTTTTTGACAGTACACAGTATCGTTAAATCTTGTGTCTTCTTAATGACAGGACACATTATTGTTAAATATTTCAATAAGAAGACACCTGTACACAGTATCGTTAAATCTTGTGTCTTCTTATTGACAGTACACAGTATCGTAAAATCTTGTGTCTTCTTATTGACAGGACACATTATTGTTAAATCTTGTGTCTTCTTACTGACAGTACACAGTATCGTTAAATCTTGGATTTAACGATACTCTGTACTGTCAATAAGAAGACACAAGATCTAACGATACTGTGTACTGTCAATAAGAAGACACAAGATTTAACGATACTGTGTGCTGTCAATAAGAAAACATAAGAAGACACAAGTACTGTCAGTAAGAAAACACAATATTTAACAATAATGTGTCCTGTCAATAAGAAGACACAAGATTTAACGATACTGTGTACTGTCAAAAAAAGCATAAGATTTAACGATACTCTGTACTGTCAGACAGTATCGTAAAATCAAAGACACAGTTATTGACAGTACACAGTATCGTTAAATCTTGT
>NW_013851559.1:0-988 GCF_000517525.1 Limulus polyphemus
AAATAAACAAAAAGTTTGAAAACCAGGTGTTATGGGATGTTTGATCTAGATGGGTTACATGAGTATATGCAAAGTTATAATGAGGAAAGAAAATACACCAAGAAAATCAATTCAACTTTACCCACCTGTATACAGTATTAGGGTAGAGAAAATAACATATAAAAAAAACTGAACAACTTATTTTTATTTAGAAGGTAGAGGTTATGCAAATAAAATACGGAAACTGTAAAATACAAAAATATTTTCATTTTATCATGTAAATCACGTTTTGCTCAGACTAGTCAGTGTGTAAGACTCTGACTCCTTAAGTTCACAAACAACTCTTTAGTAAAAATACTCAGTTAAAAAAAATTAATATTTATAGTTTCAGGTTACATGGTAGTTACAAGGTTGGTCAAAATGACTACACCTATACACAGTAAATCCCTGCACATCATTATTAACCTTGTGTAGATTAATTGTTTAAACCTTTAATTTTTACTCAGTAGTTTGGTCCATTTGACCAACCTCGTAATTACCACACACACACAAAAAATCTAAATCACTCATTTTATTTCTTGAAGGATTGTATGTTACAAACAGTAACAAACCATGCATTCTTATGACTGAAGCTTATGCATTTCAAATCTTCCAGTAGTTTAGATTTATTGCTTTTTGCCAGTTAGAATAGTGGCAAAGTTAATTATGCTCAGGAGATGTGCTCATGCAAATAAGTTTCTTATTTTCACATTTAAGTTACTTTTATAACGATATCGATGAATAAGAAAAGGTTGCTCTCTGTAGACCAGACTATTTTAACAAAGGATCTGTGAAAAATAAAATTATTTTCGAACCCAAAATGAAGCAAGAATAGTATAAAACTTTAATGTAAATTCACAATCTTCTTTTACTGCAATTGACACTTAAATTGACTGGTAATGCTATTCATTGAGTTTGAAGTTATTATCTGTAAGTTACATGTAGAACCCTATCCAATAAAACTACACAT
>NW_013851560.1:0-654 GCF_000517525.1 Limulus polyphemus
AACCCGTGCCAGTACCGGGTTAGATACAAAAACAAATAAAATACTTACAAGAACTCCTGCGAGTATCAGGTTAGATACAACAACACATTAAAGACTTTCAACAACCCGTGTCAGTACCAGGATAGATACAAAAACACATTAAGTACTAACAAGTACTCCTGCCAGTACCAGGTTAGATACAACAATACATTAAAGTCTTACAACAACCTCTGCCCGTTAAAAGCTAGAAACATCAACACAATACAGACTTATAACTACTCTTGCCAGTACCAGGTTAGATACAACAACACATTAAATACTTTCAACAACCCCTGCCCGTTCAAAGCTAGAAACATCAACACAATACAGACTTATAACAACTCCTCTAGCTTTGAACGGGCAGGTGTTGTTGTAAGTCTTTAATGTGTTGTTGTATCTAACCTGATACTGGCAAGAGTAGTTATAAGTCTGTATTGAAGTCTGTATTGTGTTGATGTTTCAAGAGTAGTTATGGTACTGGAGGTTAGATACAACAATTTCAACACAATACAGACTGATAACTACTCTTGCCAGTACCAGGTTAGATACAACAACACATTAAATACTTTCAACAACCCCTGCCCGTTCAAAGCTAGAGACATCAACATAATACAGACTTATAACAACTCCTGCCAG
>NW_013851561.1:0-337 GCF_000517525.1 Limulus polyphemus
CAGTATCGTTAAATCTTGTGTTATACTGTCAGTAAGAAACATTATCGTTAAATCTAGTGTCTTTTTATTGACAGTACACATTATCGTTAAATTTTGTGTATTCTTATTGAAAGTACACAGTATCGTTAAATCTTGTGTCTTTTTATTGACAGTACACAGTATCGTTAAATCTTGTGTTTTTTTATTGACAGTACATTGTTTGGAGACATCATTTTAGATTTAGGGCATATAATCATTTTTACATCTACTTTAGAATCTTATAGAAACGTTTTAATGACAGACACATCAATGTCTGACTTGAATCATATAAAAGTTAGTCTTAATTCTTTAGGCTTAC
>NW_013851562.1:0-425 GCF_000517525.1 Limulus polyphemus
TGTTGGTTAGAGTTCCACCAAACATGACAGTGTAGTAAATATAAACAGATGACGTGTAACCAAAGTAGACTGTCCATAATGTTGGTTATGGTTCCACCAAACATGACAGTGTAGTAAATATAAACAGACGACGTGTAACCCGAAGTAGACTGTCCAGAATGTTGGTTAGGGTTCCACCAAACATGACAGTGTAGTAAATATAAACAGATGACGTGTAACCGAAGTAGACTGTCCATAATGTTGGTTAGGGTTCCACCAAACATGACAGTGTAGTAAATATAAACAGATGACGTGTAACTAAAGTAGACTGTCCATAATGTTGGTTATGGTTCCACCAAACATGACAGTGTAGTAAATATAAATCAGACGACGTGTAACCCGAAGTAGACTGTCCATAATGTTGGTTAGAGTTCCACAAACATGAC
>NW_013851563.1:0-779 GCF_000517525.1 Limulus polyphemus
GCAGTATTGTAATACATTCACTATATATGAGTCATTATCTTCAACTGTAGTAGTATTGTAATACCATTCACTAAATATGAGTCATTATCTTCAACTGTAAGCAGTACTGTAATACCCTTCACTATATATGAGTCATTATCTTCAACTGTAGTAGTATTTTAATACCATTCACTATATATGAGTCATTATCTTCAACTGTCAGCAGTACTGTAATACCCTTCACTAAATATGAGTCATTATCTTCAACTGTAAGCAGTACTGTAATACCATTCACTAAATATGAGTCATTATCTTCAACTGTAAGCAGTACTGTAATACCATTCACTATATATGAGTCATTATATCTAACTGTAAGCAGTATTGTAATACCATTCACTAAATATCGTAGTGTATGGAAGAGATCCACCACTTATAAATTCTATCATGTAGTTGTATCAAGAGTTAGGAAGGATGTTACAGAAAGGAGCCGCGATGGGCCGGTCTCCTGGCCTGCACGGTCCTCGAGAGTCACAAATGGAACATATGTGGAGATATACTAATGTCGGATGGTTGATGCAAAAATCTGCTTACACGCGCTCTTCAACCAGCATGTACCGTCAGCTTGTGACTGTTACTGTTTTGTCGTGGTTTATGTTTGTAATATGTCACATAAAATCATAAATAATATTCAACGTTAAACTGGTACACAATTAAAAATATTTTATTTAGGCCTATCTACGTCGAAACATGTAGAGTCGTCAACTTTTCGAAGGCCATAGATAGGCTTAAATAAATGTTTT
>NW_013851564.1:0-363 GCF_000517525.1 Limulus polyphemus
TCCCTGGCCAAAGGATGTGTACAAGAAATCAAACTTTACAGGTCATATCCGGTCCCAGGCCAAAGGATGTGTACAAGAAATCAAACTTTACAGGTCATATCCGGTCCCAGGCCAAAGGATGTGTACAAGAAATCAAACTTTACAGGTCATATCCGGTCCCAGGCCATAGGATGTGTACAAGAAATCAAACTTTACAGGTCATATCCGGTTCCTGGCCAAAAAATGTGTACAAGAAATTAAACTTTACAGGTCATATCCGGTCCCAGGCCCAAGGATGTGGACAAGAAATATTTCAAATTGAACACATATCGTAGTTACTCAGCGTCATGCTCTTCGTTGGGACGGCAGTAAGTCTACGGATTT
>NW_013851565.1:0-364 GCF_000517525.1 Limulus polyphemus
TTTCAGCTTGAGCTCGAAGTCTAACTTTACGTTGTTCCAAAGTCTCTTCCTGTAATTGAGCAGCCTGTCTTGCAGCTTGTGCTTGAAGACTTTGATTGCGTTCTTCTTCTGTTTCAACTGCTCTTTGTGCTTGCATTCTTTTAGCGGCAGAAGACTTTCCATAGAAAGGGCGTTTCTTGGTGGCATAATCACCTGTATCACTAAACAACAATTTGCAATTCACAAAGGTACTAAATCACTTATGAAACCACTTAGCACTATTTAAAGAAAACTGTTTTTGAAAATACTGAATTGACAGCAAGGCGATCTGAGTGTCTCCCGCCATAACGCCTTCTATGTGCAAAACGGGCTTATGTTAGTATGT
>NW_013851566.1:0-364 GCF_000517525.1 Limulus polyphemus
TTTCAGTTTTGTCATTATAACAGATACAGTCTTCTGATTACTACATTACAGTTTTGTCATTATACCAGATACAGTCTACTGATTATTACATTAGAGTTTAGTCATTATAACAGATACTGTCTTCTGATAATTACATTACAGTTTTGTCATTATAACGGATACAATCCTCTGATTATTACATTACAGTTTTGTCATTATAACAGATATAGTCCTCTGATTACTATATTACAATTTTGTCATTATAACAGATACAGTCTTCTGATTATTACATTACGGTTTTGTCATTATAACAGATACAGTCTTCTGATTATTACACTACTACTTTGTCATTATAAGAGATACAGTCTTCTGATTATTACATTAT
>NW_013851567.1:0-364 GCF_000517525.1 Limulus polyphemus
AAAGGTGCCTACAGGGGCGCCAACCCCCAAACTCTGGGACCAAATAGTAGTTTTTGTTGGACATATCTATTCAGGCCAGATTAACACATATAATAAGCCATAAAATATGGTCTCCAGCTGAATTGGGGGTCCACGAGAGGTCAGCCTTATTTTCCCCTCCTCAATTGCCTCCACTGATTCAGGGGTAAGTCTTCAGACTTATAACACTAAAAATTTAGTTGTGATACCCACGTGGCACAGCACAGAAAACCCATTGTGTTGCTTCGTGCTTCCCAAGACTTTTGGGGGATGACGTTTAGCATAAAAGTAGAACCTATATACTATTGTTGCTCCTTTACAGGATGTGGCCTGTTTATAAAGGTAA
>NW_013851568.1:0-364 GCF_000517525.1 Limulus polyphemus
TGCCAAGCCCATTAAAATGGCTGAGAAAGCCACTAGGGGGACATTCTGAGTTTCTAATTGGTTATTCATGTCATATATATAAGGGAGCATTTCCAAAAATGGAAAGAGGTAGGCGGGGTACCACTGTCTTTGGTTTATTACATGAGCAATATCTTAGCAAATTAAAAAGATAAGAGGCTCTTATTTTTTATTCTAGCTTGTCAATATCAGTAATTTGAGTTTGTAATTTGTACAAAACTATATACTTAGTAATTGGACTTCACAAACATAATTTGAACCAGTGCTGCATTCAACATATGACGTGACACACAAAAATCTGTTTTTTAATATTTACTTTTAACTTAAGAAATTGAGTAATATATAG
>NW_013851569.1:0-410 GCF_000517525.1 Limulus polyphemus
TCTTTAGCAGTATTTGGTACAACAACTCCACGAAAACCAAGTTGTAACACTATTTACCGAATTTATAACCACCATACTCATCTTTAGCGTTATTTGGTACAACAACTCCATGAACACCTAGGTGTAACTATAGTTACCGAATTTATAACCACCATACTCATCTTTAGCGTTATTTGGTACACTAACTCCACGAACATCTAGTTGTAACTCTAGTTACAGTATTTATAACCACCATACTCATCTTTAGCCTGACTTGGTACAACTACTCCATAAACACCTAGGTGTATCTCTAGTTACGGAAAATATAACCACCATACTCTCTTTAGCGTTATTTGGTACAACAACATCACGAATACCTAGAGGTGGTTATAAATTCGGTAACTAGAGTTACCCATACTCATCTTTAGCCA
>NW_013851570.1:0-363 GCF_000517525.1 Limulus polyphemus
CAACATCCTAGATCGTTCAGATTACACAGTATATTCAACATCCTAGATAGTTCAGATTACACAGTATATTCAACATCCTAGATAGTTCAGATTACACAGTATATTCAACATCCTAGAGAGTTCAGATTGCACAGTATATTCAACATCCTAGATTGTTCAGATTACACAGTATATTCAACATCCTAGATCGTTCAGATTACACAGTATATTCAACATCCTAGATAGTTCAGATTACACAGTATATTCAACATCCTAGATAGTTCAGATTACACAGTATATTCAACATCCTAGATCGTTCAGATTACACAGTATATTCAACATCCAAGATAGTTCAGATTACACAGTATATTCAACATCCTAGAT
>NW_013851571.1:0-364 GCF_000517525.1 Limulus polyphemus
AATTTCTACGGGAAATTAACAAACGAACAGAGACGTAACATTAGTTTTGACCTCAAGCTGTATCTCTTCCAAAGTGTATATAAAATAGCTACAAAATTTACAGATCCAACCTATTCTAGTCTGAGAAATCATTATATTGTTGCGTCATCGAGTCACATGACTACTGTGACGCAACGTTTCTAGAATTATCATGTACTTTGGGGAATGTTCTAGTTCTTACTAGATATAGGGTAGGCTGGTATATAAAAGAGGGAAATGTAATGTGTGGGTAGATAGTGAGTAATTGAACTGCAGTTAGAAGTATTGTTGACGTTCGTTGATTAGCGTTTGTTTTAGCGCGATTGTTGAAGTTAAGTGTATCGGT
>NW_013851572.1:0-679 GCF_000517525.1 Limulus polyphemus
TATTGTCTGTAGTATATAGTATATAGTCTATTGTCTATAGTATATAGTTTATAGTCTATTGTCTGTAGTATATAATCTATAGTATATAGTTTATAGTCTATTGTCTATGGTATATAGTATATAGTCTATAGTATATTGTCTATAGTCTGTAGTCTATAGTATATAGTTTATAGTCTATTGTCTGTAGTATATAGTTTATAGTATATTGTCTATAGTATATAGTCTATAGTTTATAGTCTATTGTCTATAGTATATAGTTTATAGTATATTGTCTATAGTATATAGTTTATAGTCTATTGTGTGTAGTATATAGTTTATAGTATATTGTCTATAGTATATAGTCTATAGTTTATAGTCGATTGTGTGTAGTATATAGTATATAGTCTATAGTATATTGTCTATAGTCTGTAGTCTATAGTATATAGTTTATAGTCTATTGTCTGTAGTATATAGTCTATAGTATATAGTTTATAGTCTATTGTCTGTAGTATATAGTCTATAGTATATAGTTTATAGTCTATTGTCTATAGTATATAGTCTATAGTATATAGTTTATAGTCTATTGTCTATAGTATATAGTTTGTTGTATATTGTCTATAGTATATAGTCTATAGTTTATAGTCTATAGTATATAGTTTATAGTCTATCGTCTGTAGTATATAGTTTATAGTCTATTATC
>NW_013851573.1:0-363 GCF_000517525.1 Limulus polyphemus
AAGAAGACGCAAGATTTAACGACACTGTGTACTGTCAATAAGAAGACACAAGATTTAACGATACTGTGTACTTTCATTTATAAGACACACGATTTAACGATACTGTGTACTATCAATAAGAAGACACAAGATTTAACTATACTGTGTACTGTCAATAAGAAGACACAAGATTTAACAATACTGTGTACTGTCAGTAAGAAAACACAAGATATAACGATACTGTGTCCTGTCAATAAGAAGATACAAGATTTAACGATACTGTGTACTGTCAATAAGAAGACACAATATTCAACGATAATGTGTACTGTCAGTAAGAAAACAAAAGATTTAACAATAATGTGTCCTGTCAATAAGAAGACACAA
>NW_013851574.1:0-364 GCF_000517525.1 Limulus polyphemus
GATGATAAGGTTGATACTTAAGGAGAACAGGTTTTTAACATGATTCACACTTAGAGACAGACAGCTAAGAATTCCCCCCAAGAATCTGTGGTATTTTTCGATGATGACTAAGAAAGGGATGACAAGGTTGATACTTAAGGAGAACAGGTTTTTAACATGATTCACACTTAGAGGCAGACAGCCAAGAATTCCCCCCAAGTATCTGTGGTATTTTTCGATGATGACTAAGAAAGGGATGACAAGGTTGATACTTAAGGAGAACAGGTTTTTAACATGATTCACACTTAGAGGCAGACAGCTAAAAATTCCACCCAAGAATCTGTGGTATTTTTCGATGGTGACTAAGAAAGGGATGACAAGGTTG
>NW_013851575.1:0-504 GCF_000517525.1 Limulus polyphemus
GTAGAGAGCGTGAGAATCACATGATCTCGATGACGCAACAATACTAAACATTTACACAATACTTACTGAAGACTAACTCTCCTCTCTAGGACCCACCCATTATTTCTTATAAACATGACAAAAACATGGTGCCCAGTAACCTTAAACAAAAATAAAATGCTACTCCAGGCATTCACACACATGTAAACGAAACAGGTGTGTTACCTGCCCACATACGAGGAAAGAACACAACTTTCAACATAAGACAGACCTTTACAGGTACCACTGAATGTATCATTTACTCTATAATTTGCAATAGACGAAATAGCTTATACTGTTGCGTCAGCGAAGTCACGTGACTAGTGTCACGCACGTTTTCTAGAGAATATCCTGTTCCTTCGTGAATGCCCTAGCATTTACTAGATTGGGGGTAGCCTGGTATATATAAGATGGTCACAACGTGACGGAACAATGTGTAGGTAGTGAGTAATTGATCTGCAGTCAGAGAATATTGTTGAAGTTGTT
>NW_013851576.1:0-502 GCF_000517525.1 Limulus polyphemus
TGACACATGTATTTTAGGTGTATTATAATACTATGATAGGTAACAATTGACACATGTATTTTAGGTGTATTGTAAAACTATGATAGGTAACAATTGACACATGTATTTTAGGTGTATTGTAACAATTGGTATATGTATTTTAGGTGTATTGTAAAACTATGATAGGTAACAATTGACACATGTATTTTAGGTGTATTGTAATACTATGATAGGTAACAATTGACATATGTATTTTAGGTGTATTGTAATACTATGATAGGTAACAATTGACATATGTATTTTAGGTGTATTGTAATACTATGATAGGTGACAATTGACACATGTATTTTAGGTGTATTGTAATACTATGATAGGTAACAATTGGAATATGTATTTTAGGTGTATTGTAAAACTATGATAGGTAACAATTGACACATGTATTTTAGGTGTATTGTAATACTATGATAGGTAACAATTGGCACATGTATTTTAGGTGTATAGTAATACTATGATAGGTAACAAT
>NW_013851577.1:0-463 GCF_000517525.1 Limulus polyphemus
GTAATCAGTAGCGTTATTTGGTACAATAACTCCACGAATACCTAGGTGTAACTCTAGTTACCGAATTTATAATCACCATACTCATCTTTAGCCTTACTTGGCACAACTACTCCACGAACACCTAGGTGTAACTCTTGTTACAGAATTTATAACCACTATACCCATCTTTAGTGTTACTTTGTACAACTATTCCATGAACACTTAGGTTTAACTCCAGTTACCGAATTTATAATCATCATACTCATCTTTAGCCTTACTTGGACAAACTACTCCATGAACACCTAGGTGTAACTCTAGTTACAGAATTTATAACCACCATACTCATCTTTAGTCTTATTTCGTAAAACTACTCAATGAACACCTAGGTGTAACAATAGTTACCGAATTTATAACCACCATACTCTTCTTCAGCATTACTTGGTACAACTACCCCATGAACACTTAGGTGTAACTATAGTTACAA
>NW_013851578.1:0-606 GCF_000517525.1 Limulus polyphemus
ATAAACCACATGAAAATATCGATACTTCGTTTAAAACTCTCATAAACTGCATGAAAATATTGATACCTCGTTTAAAACTCCCATAAACCACACGGAAGTGTTGATACGTGGTTTAAAACTCTCATAAACCACATGAAAATATCGATACTTCGGTTTAAAACTCTCATAAACTGCATGAAAATATTGATACTTGGTTTAAAACTCTCATAAACCACATGAAAATATTGATACTTGGTTTAAAACTCTCATAAACTGCATGAAAATATTGATACTTGGTTTAAAACTCTCCTTAAACCACATGAAAATATTGATACTTCGTTTAAAACTCTCACAAACTATATGAAAATATTGATACTTGGTTTAAAACTCTCATTAAACCACATGAAAATATTGATACTTGGTTTAAAACTCTCGTAAACTGCATGAAAATATTGATACTTGGTTTAAAACTCTCATAAACTACGTGGAAGTATCGATACTTCGTTTAAAACTCTCATTAAAACACATGAAAATATTGATACTTGGTTTAAAACTCTCATTAAACCACATGAAAATATTGATACTTGGTTTAAAACTCTCATAAACTGCATGAAAATATTGATACTT
>NW_013851579.1:0-365 GCF_000517525.1 Limulus polyphemus
ACCTACCAGCAATTATCAATATATCATTTAAGACCTACCAGCCACTATCCATATGTATTAAAAGACCTACCAGCCACTATCCATCTGTATTAAAAGACCTACCAGCCACTATCTATCTGTATTAAAAGACCTACCAGTCACTATCCATCTATAATAAAAGACCTACCAGTTACCATCCATCTATATTAAAAGACCTACCAGCCACTATCCGTATGTAATAACAGACCTACCAACCATTATCCATCTTTATTAAAAGACCTACCAGTCACTATTCATCTATAATAAAAGACTTACCATTTATAATCCATCTGTTTTAAAAGACCTACCAGCCACTATCTATCTGTTTTAAAAGACCTACCAACCAC
>NW_013851580.1:0-363 GCF_000517525.1 Limulus polyphemus
ACTTTGAACTTAGACAGTATGATCAATCGTAGAGAGTGTAATGTACATCTGACGTGACTCTACATTAGCAAATCAACACATTCATACACAAAAATTAAAACTGATGCATGATAAAATATTGGTGAAACAAAAATTACATTTCGCTACCCAAAATGGCCCGGCATGGGCAGGTGATTGGGGGAGCTCGACTCCCAATTTGAGGATTGCGAGTTCGAATCCCCGTCACACCAAACATGCTCGCCCTTTCAGCCGTGGGGGCGTTACAATGTGATGATCAATCCCATTATTCGTTGGTAAAAGAGTAACCCAAGAGTTGGCGGTGGGTGGTGATGACTAGCTGCCTTCCCTCTAATCTTATACTGC
>NW_013851581.1:0-364 GCF_000517525.1 Limulus polyphemus
GTACCAACACTACCTAATATTATATACCAGCCGTGTACCAACACTACCTATTATTCTATCCCAATGTATACCAGTCTTGTACCAACACTACCTAATATTATATACCAGCTTTGTACCAACACTAATTATTACATACCAATTTTTATCAACATTATCCATTACGTACCAATACTACCTATTTCATACCAACATCTAAAAGTCATATACCAACATTACTCTTTATGTACCAATGTCTAAAAGTCTTGTACCAATATTATCCATTATGTACCAAACTTGACCAGCCATGTACAACTACTCCTTAGGTACCAATACCTAATGGTTTTGTATTAACATTATCCATTGTGTACCAACATTTAACAGTCAT
>NW_013851582.1:0-363 GCF_000517525.1 Limulus polyphemus
TTGATTGTCGTGAGATATCTAGTGATATACAATAGCACCTACAAAAACTCTGGATTGTTGTGAGATATCTAGTGATATATAACAGCACCTACAAAAACTCTTTACTGTCGTGAGATATCTAGTGATATATAATAGCACCTATAAAAACTCTTTACTGTTGTGAGATATCTAGTGATATACAACAGCACCTACAAAAACTCTGGATTGTTGTGAGATATCTAGTGATATATAACAGCACCTACAAAAACTCTTGATTGTCGTGAGATATCTAGTGATATATAATAGCACCTACAAAAACTCTTGATTGTCCTGATATATCTAGTGATATATAACAGCACCTACAAAAACTCTTACTGTCGTGAG
>NW_013851583.1:0-526 GCF_000517525.1 Limulus polyphemus
AGCTTTTATATGTTTTCGTGGGACAATCACATGAGAGTGGTGACACATTCTCTCTGGATGAGATTCTAGTCCATTCCACGTTAGCTTAAAATGTCTTAACTAGGCGATTGTCCACGCAAGCATACTCTTCCTCACTAAAGGTCCTTCCCCTCACCACAGTTCAAGATACGTGGATTACCTTCGACGCAGATAATCAACATTAAACACTTACCAGTTAACTAGGCGATTGTCCACGCAAGCATACTCTTCCTCACTAAAGGCCTTCCCGTCACCACAGTTCAAGATACGTGGATTACCTTCGACGCAGATAATCAACTTATTGCAATCATAGGGATGTGGATATCGAGGAGTTGGATTGAAAAGAGCAGCTTTGCCTGTTGCCTCAGCTGGGCAGGTGAAACCGACCACAGCTAAAGAGAAAAGAAAAGTTCAGATTATTAAAAGTAATTGTATTGGTCTTACTAAATGCTATCATTTTATACATCTGTTAACCGTACAGTGCATAGAAAAGTTTATGATATACAGT
>NW_013851584.1:0-364 GCF_000517525.1 Limulus polyphemus
CCAAATACTCTGGTATGTCTTGAGGTTGATGTGTTGGAAGACCTCTCACAGATCTGGATCTGAAGAATAAAGATACCGTGCATGACTTTTACTCAAGAAAGGCTTAAATCAGCTTGTGAGTAAATGAAATGTCACTCATAGGTGGTACCTGGACAGGAACAAAACCTAATAATATCTCGTATTAATATGACAGATGAGCATGGTAGTTACTTATGAGAACAGAAAGATGCTTACATCATGATTTTTTACAAAACCAAAATGAAAGAGTCTTGATCCTCTATGTTTCATCTTTGTGATCAGGTATACGTCAGAGTTGCAAACAAGTGTTAAACGTACTTCATGAAGTGAAAAATTGTGATCAGGT
>NW_013851585.1:0-364 GCF_000517525.1 Limulus polyphemus
GAACGACAATACATTATTACAGTCTGTAGTGTGTATGTGTTCGTGTTAACCAACGACAATACACTATTACAGTCTGTAGTGTGCATGTGTTCGTGTTAAAGAACGACAATACATTAATACAGTTTGTAATGTGTATGTGTTCGTGTTAAACAACGACAATACACTATTACAGTCTGTAGTGTGTATGTGTTCGTGTTAAACAACGACAATACACTATTACAGTCTGTAGTGTGTATGTGTTCGTGTTAAACAACGACAATACACTATTAAAGTTTGTAATATGTATGTGTTCGTGTTAAACAACGACAATACACTATTAAAGTTTGTAATATGTATGTGTTCGTGTTAAACAACGACAATACAC
>NW_013851586.1:0-469 GCF_000517525.1 Limulus polyphemus
ATGTTTGTAAATTATGTAACATTGCTCAACATCATGAAAATTAAACCTTATTTTCAATAAGCAATCCTGAAAAATATTTGGGGGTGCTTAACTTTTTTCCAGGTGTAAATATTTGTGATATGGCTCTGTACAAAGTATAAAGTTCTATCCTATCCAATAAACTTGCTAGTTATCTTACTTCTTGTTCAGGATTTAGCATTGGTATAGGTGTAAATGCATAAAGTCATCTGGTTTCCTATATTACCATACTTACACTGTAACCAATAAATGTGTAGTTTCCAGTAATATAAATATGGCTCGTTTTGGTTAGGCTAGTATTCTTGGTTCTTGGTTGTAACTTGAGAAACAAATTATTCACCAGCAAACTGCAAGTTCAACCGGGTGTTTATGTAAAGATGTTTCTTTTCATGTGTTAAGATCAGTTGATCAGGGATAAATTTATTTCTTAGACTTTCACAAATGACATAAA
>NW_013851587.1:0-361 GCF_000517525.1 Limulus polyphemus
ACTTCTCCACAACATATAGAAGACTTATAGTGTTTAGATACACTTCTCCATAACATATAGAAGACTTATAGTGTATAGATACACTTCTCCATAACATATAGAAGACTTATAGTGTTTAGATACACATCTCCATAACATATAGAAGACTTATAGTGTTTAGATACACTTCTCCATAACATATAGAAGACTTATAGTGTTTAGATATACTTCTCCATAACATATAGAAGACTTATAGTGTTTAGATACACTTCTCAATAACATATAGAAGACTTATAGTGTTTAGATACACTTCTCCATAACTTATAGAAGACTTATAGTGTTTAGATACACTTCTCCATAACATATAGAAAGACTTATAGTG
>NW_013851588.1:0-735 GCF_000517525.1 Limulus polyphemus
CTTGTGTCTTCTTATTGACAGTACACAGTATCGTTAAATCTTATGTCTTCTTATTGAAAGTACACAGTATCGTTAAATCTTGTTTTTTCTTAGTGACAGTACACAGTATCGTTATATCTTGTGTCTTCTTATTGACAGTACACAGTATCGCTAAATCTTGTGTCTTCTAATTGACAGTACACAGTATCGTTAAATCTTGTGTCTTCTTATTGAAAGTACACAGTATCGTTAAATCTTGTGTCTTCTTAATGACAGTACACAGTATGTTAAATCTTGTGTCTTCTTACTGAGAGTACACAGTATTGTTAAATCTTGTGTCTTCTTATTGACAGTACACAGTATAGTTAAATCTTGGTCTTCTTATTGTGTACTTTCAATAAGAAGACATAAGATTTAACGATACTGTGTACTGTCAATAAGAAAACACAAGATTTAACGATAATGTGTACTGTCCTCAATAAGAAGACACAAGATTTAACGATACTGTGTACTGTCAATAAGAAGACACAAGATTATAACGATACTGTGTACTGTACAACTAAGAAGACACAAGTATTTAACGATACTAAGTACACAGTATAGTTAAATCTTGTGTCTTCGTATTGAGAGTACACAGTATTGATGAATCTTGTGTCTTCTTATTGACAGTACACAATATCGTTAAATCTTGTGTCTTCTTATTGACAGTACACAGTATCGTTAAATCTTGTGTCTTCTTATTGACAGTACACAGTA
>NW_013851589.1:0-364 GCF_000517525.1 Limulus polyphemus
TCAGTAACTAGTTTACACCTAGGTGTTCGTGGAGTAGTTGTACCAAGTAAGGCTAAAGATGAGTATGATGGTTATAAATTCGGTAACTTTATTTACACCTAGGTGTTTATGAAGTAGCTGTACTAAGTAAAATTAAAGATGAATTTGGTTGTTATAAATTCGGTAACTATAGTGACAACTAAGTGTTTATGGAGTAGTTGTACCAAGTAAGGCTAAAGATGAGTATGGTGGTTATAGATTCTGTAACTAGAGTTACACCTAGGTGTTTATGGAGGTGTTCTACCAAGTAAGACTAAAGAAGAGTATCTTGGTTATAAATTCAATAACTAGAGTTACACCTAGGTGTTCGTGTAGTTGTTGTACC
>NW_013851590.1:0-364 GCF_000517525.1 Limulus polyphemus
ATTGTGTTTAGAACAATATATATACTAATTTTTAAAGTATCAAATTGAATTTTTGTTCAACAAAAATCTTTCAAATGCGACTGTAGCTTTTTTTTCCCAAAATTTTGTCTTCAAAATAAGGGTGCGTCTTATATTCCGAAAAATACAGTAATTAGTATTCACTTAAGTAGACATTATCAGCAGTACCAAGCTCGGCCCAATGTTTGTCTTGCTGGAATATAGATCTAAGTTCCATGGTTCGAGTCCCGTTAACGCCAAAAAATTGTGCCTAAACACTTTAGGGTCGAGGATGCCTCATATAACAATGACGGTCAAAATTCACTATCTGATATGACAAAAGCAGTGGCCCCAGAAGAGTTGACGG
>NW_013851591.1:0-363 GCF_000517525.1 Limulus polyphemus
CGTTTTTTAATTAACTTATTCCGTAACTTCGTTTCAACGAAACTTTAACGACACAAGTCTTTACTTAATAAAACTGGTTTATTCTTTCCGAATATAACTTAACCGATACACTGAACTTCAACAATCGCGCTAAACAAACGCTATAGCAACGAACGTCAATAATACTCTGACCGCAGATCAATTACTCACTGTCTATCTACACACACCACCTCCCATCTTTTATATACCAGCGTAACCTATTTCTAGCAAGAAGTAGAACATTCCCGAAAGAACAAGATAGTTCTAGAAACTAGAGGGCGCCACAGTGGTCACGTGACTCGTTGACGCAACACTGCCCCCTCCTTAATATTGTTCGTCCCGAAC
>NW_013851592.1:0-364 GCF_000517525.1 Limulus polyphemus
CTGGTACAGAATTAACTAGAACCTTAAATTCAGACTTTGTAACAATATGAACAAACAAACTGGATCAAAATTGACAAGTAAACTCTTCTACTTAGACTTCGTGACAATATAGACAAACAAACTGGTTCAGAATTAACTAGTATAATGGACGTGGACTTCTTGACAATATAGACAAATAAATTATTTCAGAATTTACTTGTATAATCTTGTATTCGAATTTCGTGTCAATATAAACAAATAAACTAGTTCAAAAGTAACTAACATATTCCTGAATTTGGACTTTGTGACAATAAACAAAAAACCTGGTTCAAAATTAACGAGTAAACTCTTCAACTTGGACTTCGTGATAATACAGACAAATAAG
>NW_013851593.1:0-496 GCF_000517525.1 Limulus polyphemus
AGATTATTATTTTCGACTACTCAATGAAACCCTACAAAATCGTCAAACAAGTATAATCCTTCCAATTATAAAACAATTTCAATTTCCAAAAAATCAGATACACGCAGCATCAGGCTATTACATAAAAAGACTTTAAAATATAACTCCCCAACATAAACATTAATAGCAACAACGGATACATATTTTGTTACATACGACCGCCTAACCACGCAAAGATAGCACTACAACCAGTATGTCTTACCCAATTTAGAACCCGATATCTCCTTATACCAAAATATCTTACATAAGAATACTCACACAATAATCCTCGGCGATCTTAATTCAGAACACACAGATTTTAACAGCCGATAAACTAACGCCAATGGAAAAAATCCTACATTCTCACACTTCATTGTAACCAAATTAAACTGACTAAGGTTAAAAAGTTCGTATTTTTTTGTATTTAAGCCACCTTGCTCAGATGTTTACAAGTAAATACTCCATTTTACCTACCAGG
>NW_013851594.1:0-362 GCF_000517525.1 Limulus polyphemus
CTGGTATAGATGAGACTACTTACATGAGTGGTGAGAGTAAGATGGTATAGATGAGACTTTATACAGGAATGGTGAGGGAAGGCTGGTGTAGATGAGACTATTTAGAGGTATGGTGAGGGAAGATTGGTATAAATGAGACTACTTACAGGAATGGTGAGGCAAGGCTAGTATAAATGAGACTACTTACAGGAATGGTGAGGGAAGGCTAGTATAGATGAGACTATGCAGGAATGGTGAGGCAAGGCTAGTATAGATGAGACTATGCAGGAATGGTGAAGCAAGGCTAGTATAGATGAGGCTATTTAGAGGTATGGTGAGGGAAGATTGGTATAAATGAGACTACTTACAGGAATGGTGAGGGA
>NW_013851595.1:0-563 GCF_000517525.1 Limulus polyphemus
ATCATTAGTTATAAAATACATCGTATTGTTTTACTGTATCATTAGTTGCAAGTATACCTCGTATTGTTTTACTGTATCATTAGTTGTAAAATACCTCGTATTGTTTAACTGTATCATTAGTTGTAAAATACCTCGTATTGTTTTACTGTATCATTAGTTGTAAAATACCTCGTATTGTTTTACTGTATCATTAGTTGTAAAATACCTCGTATTGTTTAACTGTATCATTAGTTGCAAGTATACCTCGTATTGTTTTACTGTATCATTAGTTGCAAGTATACCTCGTATTGTTTTACTGTATCATTAGTTGTAAAATATCTCGTATTGTTTTACTGTATCATTAGTTGCAAGTATACCTCGTATTGCAACTAATGATACAGTAAAATAAAATACCTCGTATTGTTTTACTGTATCATTAGATATAAAATATCTCGTATTGTTTTACTGTATCATTAGTTGCAAGTCAATACGAGGTATCAACTAATGATACAGTAAAAACTTGATACCTCGTATTGTTTTACTTGTATCATTAGTTGCAAGTATACCTCGTATTGTTTTACTGT
>NW_013851596.1:0-364 GCF_000517525.1 Limulus polyphemus
TGTGTACTGTCAATAAAAAGACCCAAGATTTAACAATACTGTGTACTGTCAATGAAAAGACACAATATTCAACGATAATGTGTACTGTCAATAAGAAGACACAAGATTTAACGATACTGTGTACTGTCAATAAGAAGACACAGGATTTAACGATACTGTGTACTGTCAATAAGAAGACACAAGATTTAACGATACTGTGTGCTGTCAATAAGAAGACACAAGATTTAACGATACTGTGTACTTTCAATAAGAATACACAAGATTTAACGATAATGTGTACTGTCAGTAAGAAAGCACAAGATTTAACAATAATGTGTCCTGTCAATAAGAAGACACAAGATTTACGATACTGTGTACTGTCAAT
>NW_013851597.1:0-364 GCF_000517525.1 Limulus polyphemus
TACCTTACAACCCACATCTTGTCCTGACATATAACTAGCATCATATTTTGTCAAACCAAGCTATACCTTACAACCCACATCTTGTCGTGACATATAACTAGCATCATATTTTGTCAAATCAAGCTCTACCTTACAACCCACAACTTTTCCTGACATATAACTAGCTTCATATTTTGTCAAATCAAGCTCTACCTTACAACCCACATCTTGTCCTGACATATAACTAGCGCCATTTTTTGTCAAATAAAGCTCTACCTTACAACTCATATCTTGTCCTGAAATATAACTAGCATCATGTTTTGTCAAATGAAGCTCTACCTTACAACCCACATCTTTTCCTGACATATAACTAGCACCATATTTT
>NW_013851598.1:0-364 GCF_000517525.1 Limulus polyphemus
TACAGTTTTGACCACTAGTTTTGTGGTTAGCATAACCTGATTTACTAGCCCTGTATCAAATACCCTAGTTTGATACAGTTTTGACCACTAGTTTTGTGGTTAACACAACCTTATTTACTAGCCCTGTATCAATTACCCTAGTTTGATACAGTTTTAACCACTAGTTTGTGGTTAACACAACCTGATTTACTAGCCCTGTATCAAATACCCTAGTTTGATTCAGTTTTAACCACTAGTTTTGTGGTTAACACAACCTGATTTACTAGCCCTGTATCAAATACCGTAGTTTGATACAGTTTTAACCACTTGTTTTGTGGTTAACACAACCTGATTTACTAGCCCTGTATCAAATACCCTAGTTTGA
>NW_013851599.1:0-577 GCF_000517525.1 Limulus polyphemus
AAAACCACATTATAACTACCTGAACAAGGTTAAAGGAACACTCTACTGAAAGTAGAACCACATTATATCTACCTGAACAAGGTTAAAGGAACACTCTACTGAAAGTAGAACCACATTATATCTACCTGAACAAGGTTAAAGGAACACTACTGAAAGTAGAACCACATTATATCTACCTGAACAAGGTTAAAGGAACACTCTACTGAAAGTAGAAACAAGGTTAAAGGAACACTACTGAAAGTAAAACCACGTTATATCTACCTGAACAAGGTTAAAGGAACACTCTACTGAAAGTAAAACCACGTTATATCTACCTAAACAAGGTTAAAGGAACACTCTACTGAAAGTAGAACCACATTATATCTACCTGAACAAGGTTAAAGGAACACTACTGAAAGTAGAACCAAGTTATATCTACCTGATCAAGGTTAAAGGAACACTACTGAAAGTAGAACCACATTATATCTACCTGAACAAGGTTAAAGGAACACTCTACTGAAAGTAGAACCACTTTATATCTACCTGAACAAGGTTAAAGGAACACTCTACTGAAAGTAGAACCACATTATATCTACCT
>NW_013851600.1:0-364 GCF_000517525.1 Limulus polyphemus
CACCTACTACATATGAAAGGCCCCAAAGTATGTTCACTGCAAATGTTTAGGAATATTATTTATACACCTACTACACATGAAAGTCCCCTGTAAAAGTATGTTCACTGCAAACATTTAGGAATATAATTTATACACCTATAACATATGAAAGGCCCCAAAGTATGTTCACTGCAGAAATTTAGGAATATTATTTATACACCTACTACATATGAAAGGCCCCTGTAAAAGTATGTTCATTGCAGAAGTTTAATAATATTATTTATACACCTACTACGTATGAAAGGCCCCTGTAAAAGTATGTTCACTGCAAACGTTTAGGAATATTATTTATACACCTACTACGTATGAAAAACCCCTGTAAAAG
>NW_013851601.1:0-1086 GCF_000517525.1 Limulus polyphemus
CTTGTGTCTTCTTATTGACAGTACACAGTATCGTTAAATCTTGTGTCTCTTATCGACAGTACACAGTATTGTTAAATCTAGTGTCTTCTTATTGACAGTACACACTATCGTTAAATCTTGTTTCTTCTTATTGACAGTACACAGTATCTTTAAATCTTGTGGCTTGTTAGTGAGAGTACACAGTATTGTTAATTCTTGTGGCTTGTTAGTGATAGTACACAGTATTCTTATATCTTGTGTCTTCTTATTGACAGTACACAGTATCTTTAAATCTTGTGGCTTGTTAGTGATAGTACACAGTATTGTTAATTCTTGTGGCTTGTTAGAAATAGTACACAGTATTCTTATATCTTGTGTCTTCTTAGATTTAACGATACTGTGTACTGTCAATAAGAAGACAAAAGATTTAACGATACTGTGTACTGTCAATAAGAAGACACAAGATTTAACGATACTGTGTACTGTCAAAAATCTTGTGTCTTCTTATTGACAGTACACAGTATCGTTAAATCTTGTGTCTTTTATTGTACAGTACACAGTATCGTTAAATCTTGTGTCTTCTTATTGACAGTACACATTATTGGTATCATTAAATCTTGTGTCTTCTTATTGACAGTACACAGTTTTATTAAATCTTGTGTCTTCTTATTGAAAGTACACAGTGTTGTTAAATTTTGTGTCTTTTTATTGATAGTACACAGTATTGTTAAATCGTGTGTCTTCCTATTGACAGTACACAGTATCGTTAAATCTTGTGTCTTTTTATTGATAGTACATAGTATTGCTAAATCTCTTGTCTTCTTATTGACAGTACACAGTATTGTTAAATCTTGTGTCTTCTTATTGAAAGTACACAGTGTTGTTAAATATCTTGTCTTCTTATTGACAGTACACAGTATCAATAAGAAGACACAAGATTTAAATCTATAAAAAGACAAAAGATTTAACGAAACTGTGTACTGTCAATAAGAAGACAGAAGATTTAATGATACTGTGTACTGTCAATAAGAAGACACAAGATTTAATGATACTGTGTACTGTCGTCTTTTTATAGATAGTACACAGTATTGCTAAATCGTGTGAGTA
>NW_013851602.1:0-527 GCF_000517525.1 Limulus polyphemus
GAGTATGGGTTGCACATTCAGTAACTAGAGTTACACCTAGGTGTTCAAAGAGTAGTTGTACCAGGTAAGACTAAAGATGAGTATGGTGGTTATAAATTCGGTAACTAGATTTACACCTAGGTGTTCGTGGAGCTGTTGCACGAAATAACGCTAAAGATGAGTATGGGGGTTACAAAATCCGTAACTAGAGTTAAATCTAAGTGTTCATGGAGTAGTTTTACCTAATAACGCTAAAGATGAAGATGCTGGTTATAAGTTCGGTAACTAGAGTTACGCCTTGGTGTTGATGGCGTAGTTGTACCAAGTAAGGTTAAGATGAGTATGGTGGTTAAAAATTCGGAAAATAGAGGTACACCTAGGTGTTGATGGAGTAGTTGTACCAAGTAAGGCTAAAGATGAGTATGGTGGTTATAAGTTCGGTAACTAGAGCTACGCCTAGGTGTTCGTGGAGTTGTTGTACCAAAGTAACGCTAAAGATGAGTATGGGGTTACACATTCAGTAACTAGAGTTACACCTAGGTGTTCAT
>NW_013851603.1:0-364 GCF_000517525.1 Limulus polyphemus
AAACTAATTCATCACAATACCTGAAAACACTGACTTCACTTTTTGAAAAATGAAATGGTCTTTACTTTTACTCCCGATCAGCGATCAAATATCTTTTCTTGAATTATGAATAACATGAATGGATTGAAATATTTGATTAGACTATGTCAAAATAAACCTTCATTTGGGTGCAAGATTGAAATTAGCTTGAATTCTTCATAACCTCTGAATAGTGGGTGACCCAACGGATCACCGGTTGTCTAGTATATATATATATATATATATTCTCCATAATGTTAGGTTTAAGGTATCATAGTTTGTACAGTGTATGTGTGTGTACATATATATATATTGTTACGTCTCCGTTTGTTAATTAACTTTCCGT
>NW_013851604.1:0-626 GCF_000517525.1 Limulus polyphemus
AACCATAACAAATCTTGTTGTACTAAATAGCTTATATAAATAGTGTTCAAAACATAGTGAAAACGCGTGAATCTAAAGCTAATTATAAAAAATATATAGTTTGCTGAATGAAATCTTCTAAATCAATTAACTAGAAATAAGCTTTAAATACGCTAATAAAAGTAAATACAAAAGTAAAAGATGCTATATCATACTTACATTAAAGGAAGGAGTATTAAGACAAAAACAATAAATAGAAATATGTTAAAAACGGTAATTGACGTGAACAAACTGGAAACGATATAAACACTTGAAAAATTAACAATATATATATATTTCTGAAAAAGACATTCCAAATGTGCCAACAAAGATTTGGACGCTGCCACATGGTGTGTTCACTTTAGGTAATTATCGTTTAAGAATGTTTAAATTTCCACTCAGTCCAATCAACATTACTTTGATTTTACACGTAAAACAGCCAATTGTTTGTAACGATAACTAGTCTCGTGCATTTTCTAAATATTCATATTTCCTATACACTTCTAAAAGAATTTATAGAAACGAAATCAGAAAAGGTATTTCGGAATATTGTATTAGAAATACAATTAAAATCGTTCTTCTGGTGTTTGATATCGTTCGTGTCTGAT
>NW_013851605.1:0-830 GCF_000517525.1 Limulus polyphemus
GAAAACTAAAAACCCGTTATCAAAGGCAACAAAATCTAGTGGAAATCGGACTAAAAGAACACTTATAAATGTCAACAAAATCTAGTGGAAAGAGGACTAAAAGACCGTTATAACAGTCAACAAAATGTAGTGGTAGAATGACAAAAAAGACTGTTATTAAATTTTACAAAATCTTCAGAGGTCAGAACAAAAAATATCGTTATCAATATCGACAAAATCTAGTTTTTTTTAGGCCTTCATAGACAAGATTTTCGACTCTGATAACGGTATTTTTAGCCCTTTTTCCACTTGATTTTTTTTATTTTGATAACGGGTTTTTAGTTCTTCTTCTACTAGATTTTGTCGACGTTCATAACTGTCTTTTTAGGCCTTCATAGACTAGATGTTTTCGACTTTGATAAAGGTCATTTGAGCCTTTCTTATACTATATTTAATAACTTTTATAATGGTCTTTTTAATCCTTTTTGACAGTAATGAACGTCGACAAAATCCAGTAGAAGAAAAACTAAAAACCCGTTTTCAAAGACAAAAAAATCTAGTGGAAATCGCACTAAAATTACCGTTACCAAAGTCGAAAAAGTATATATTGAGAAGGATTAAAAAGACCATTATAAAAGTTATTAAAATATAGTATAAGAAAGGCTTAAATGATCGTTATCAAAGTGGAAAACATCTAGTCTATGAAGGCCTAAAAGACAGTTATGAAAGTCGACAAAATCTATTAGAAGTAAAAAAAAATCCGTTTTCAAAGTCAACAAAATCTGGTGGAAAACTGACTAAAAGAACCCTTATAAATATCAACAAAATCTAGTGGAAAGAGGACTAAAAGA
>NW_013851606.1:0-364 GCF_000517525.1 Limulus polyphemus
AAAAAATAAAGTTATAATTACAACAGCATGTCATAGTACAATACATCATAAGGTCATAAAGACCCCGTGTATTCACTTGTTATATAAAATATCGTTATAATTACAACACATTTCATTGTTCAATACATCATAAGGTCATAAAAACCAAGTGTATTAACTTGTTATATAAAATACAGTTATAATTACAACAGCATATCATTGTACAATACATCAAAAGGTCATAAAGACCCCGTGTATTCACTTGTTATAAAAAATATAAATATAATTACAACAGCATGTCATAGTACATTAGATCATAAGGTCATAAAGACCCCGTGTATTCACTTGTCATATAAAATACTGTTCTAATTACAACAGCATGTAA
>NW_013851607.1:0-364 GCF_000517525.1 Limulus polyphemus
AGTGTGCAGATCCTTTCTCCAATCCTTATATGTATGGCATGAATAAAAAGTAAATTGTTCCCTTATCAGAAGCATTTGTAGTTTCGATAAAATGCCTCAAATCCTTCATATATATAAATCATTATTTTTTTGTTTCTTTAATTCAGATTTTGTTAAAACTCTTAATGAATCTCGAGTAGAATTTTTATATAGTTCTGAAGCAAGGTAGAAGACCCTGTTTAACTTGGAGTATCCAAAATACTTCGTATGGATTTTGTTGAAGGATCATGTTGTAGAAAGAAAGTGAATTGTTCACATGATGTCATGGTGGTCGTAACCTTTCTATGACCACTTCCATTTTGTGGCCACGCTGACACATGTATGG
>NW_013851608.1:0-429 GCF_000517525.1 Limulus polyphemus
TTATCGTTGAATATTGTGTCTTCTTATTGAAAGTACACAGTATCGTTAAATCTTGAGTCTTCTTATTGACAGTACACAGTATCGTTAAATATTGTGTCTTCTTATTGACAGTACACAGTATCGTTAAACCTTGGTTCTTTTCATAGATAGTACACAGTATTGCTAAATCGTGTGTCTTCTTATTGAGAGTACAAAGTATTGTTAAATCTTGTGTCTTCTTATTGACAGTTCACAGTATCGTTAAATTGTCTTCTTATTGACAGTACACATTATCGTTGAATATTGGGTCTTCTTATTGACAGTACACAGTATCGTTAATTCTTCTGTCTTCTTATTGACAATACACAGTATTGTCAAATCTTGTCTATCAATAAGAAGACACTGTGTAAATAAGAAGAAACAATATTTAACCATTGTGTACTGTCTTTA
>NW_013851609.1:0-364 GCF_000517525.1 Limulus polyphemus
AAAAAAAATATGTCGTCACATTTTACGTAATTTATGTATCTGTGTGTCCGTTTATATAAACATAATCACTTATGGAGTGATTGATACTGTTACGTCTCCGTTCGTTAATTAACTTTCCGTAACTTCGTTTCGACGAAACTTTAACGACACAAGTCCTTACTTAATAAAACTGGTTTATTCTTTCCGAATATAACTTTATGATACACTTATTTTCAACATTCGCGCTAAAACAAACACTATAACGAACGAACGTTAACTTCAACAATACGTCTCACTCTGACTGCAGTTCAATTACTCATTACCTATACACACACTACATTCCCCTCTCTTATATACCAGCGTACCCTATTTCTAGTAAGAACTT
>NW_013851610.1:0-876 GCF_000517525.1 Limulus polyphemus
AAGACACAAGATTTTACTGTGTACTGTCAATAAGAAGTCACAATATTCAACGATAATGTGTACTGTCAGTAAGAAAACACAAGAGTTAACAATAATATGTCCTGTCAATAAGAAGACACAAGATTTAACGATACTGTGTACTGTCAAAAAGAAGACACAAGATTTAACGAAACTGCGTACTCTCAATAAGAAGACACAAGATTTAACAATACTGCGTACTGTCAATAAGAAGACACAAGATTTATAAATACTGTGTACTATCAATAAGAACACACAAGATTTAACAATACTGTGTATTGCCAGTAAGAAGACACAAGATTTAACAATACTGTGTACTGTCAATAAGAAGACACGAGATTTATCTATACTGTGTACTGTCTTCTTATTGAAGGATATATTATTGTTAAATCTTCTGTTTTCTTACTGAGAGTACACATTATCGTTAAATCTTGTGTGTTCTTATTTATAGTACACAGTATTTATAAATCTTGTGTCTTCTTATTTACAGTACACAGTATTGTTAAATCTTGTGTTCAATAAGAAGACACAAGATTTAACGATACTGTGTACTGTCAAAAAGAAGACACAAGATTTAACGATACTGTGTACTTTCTTCTTATTGTCACAATATTCAACGATAATGTGTACTGTCAGTAAGAAAACACAAGATTTAACAATAATATGTCCTGTCAATAAGAATACAAAAGTACACAGTATCGTTAAAACTGTCAATAAGAAGACGTACTGTGAATAAGAAGACACAAGATTTAACGATACTGTGTACTGTCAATAAGAAGACACAAGATTTAACGATACTCTGTACTGCCAATATGAAGTCACAAGATTTGACGATACTTTGTACTGTCAATAAGAAGA
>NW_013851611.1:0-364 GCF_000517525.1 Limulus polyphemus
TAATTCTTCTTAATATTTTCTTGTCAGCCTACAATAAAAAAGCTTGGTATATTGCACCAAACCTTTTGTAGAATACTAAACAAGGTACTGCGAAGGTCGTACGGGTATTGAAAAGTTTATTTGTTAATTCTATTCGATGACGAGGAACCCACTTTGAGACTAATAATGGCTGGAGACGGCTTGAATGGGTAATGAAGAAAAACTTTAATATAACAGCAAATGTACAACGTTTCGACAAGGTTTTGTCAACCAATCCCGTAAACTGAAAAGGGTACCTGATGATGACAAAACCTTGTCGAAACGTTGTACATTTGCTGTTATATTAAAGTTTTTCTTCATTACCCATTCAAGCCGTCTCCAGCCA
>NW_013851612.1:0-364 GCF_000517525.1 Limulus polyphemus
TTGGGGGCGTTATAATGTGACGGTCAATCCCACTATTCGTTGGTAAAAGAGTAGCCCAAATATCCACTGTTGGTGGGTGGTGATGACTAGCTGCCTTCCCTCTAGTCTCACACTGCTAAATTAGGGACGGCTAGCGCAGATAGCCCTCGTGTAGCTTTGCGCGAAATTCCAAAAAATAAAAAAACAAAACAAAAAACAAACAATTTGAAGTCATTCTAGAAAGAAAAAAAAGTTAATTTAGGTTTATTTCGATTTTTTGGTGGTTATGCAGTCAGTCAAATTGACTGATCCCATTTTGAGATAGGGTAGAGAAAATAACAGTTAAACTATAAAGTTTTACTGAAAAAACTTCGAAATACATTTA
>NW_013851613.1:0-364 GCF_000517525.1 Limulus polyphemus
TTCTATAACTAGAGTAACACCTAGGTGTTCATGGAGTAGTTGTATCAAGTAAGGCTAAAGATGATTATGGTGGCTATAAATTCTGTAACTAGAGTTACAACTAGGAGTTGATGGAGTAGTTGTACCAAGTAAGGCTAAAGATGAGTATGGTGGTTATAAATTCTGTAACTAGAGTAACACCTAGGTGTTCATGGAGTAGTTGTATCAAGTAAGGATAAAGATGATTATGGTGGTTATAAATTCTATAACTAGAGTTACACCTAGGTGTTCATGGAGTAGTTGTACCAAGTAAGGCTGAAGATGAGTATGGGGTTACACATTCGGTAACTAGAGTTACACCTAGGTTTCATGGAGTAGTTGTACC
>NW_013851614.1:0-365 GCF_000517525.1 Limulus polyphemus
TTTTGACACAACGTTGCATTCAAATACGCACGTGTTTTTATATACCTACTATTACATAAATGTCACACTTGTGACAGGTAAAAACATGATTTTTTTTAAAAACAGCGCTATCTGTTGGACGTAAAAGCAACACACGCTATACTAAATATTTTACGATTCAATTTCAATGTTTCCGATTTACGATTTCCAATTTTACGATTCCATTTCAATGTTTCCGATTGCATTGTTAAATTGAATTTTCATAGATTTCGATTTATTTTCATTTTGATTTAATTATTTTGTGTGACATTGCGTTGGAATTGAGCTGTGTCGTTTACCATAGCATTCATTTTGTTAGTATAGTTTATTTTTTTATTTTTTCATTT
>NW_013851615.1:0-363 GCF_000517525.1 Limulus polyphemus
TGTAAACTGTGTCCTTAACTGTAGGATGTAAAGATGTAAACTGTGTCATGAACTGTAGGATGTAAAGACGTAAACTGTGTCATTAACTGTAGGATGTAAAGATGTAAACTGTGTTATTAACTGTAGGATGTAAAGATGTAAACTGTGTTATTAACTGTAGGATGTAAAGATGTAAACTGTTTCTACCACGTGCTTATTTATTAGCTCAGCTGAACAATCTATCTTTAGCACTTCAGATCATGTGGCAGATCTTTTTTAGGTGCCTGTAAACTGTGTTTTAGATAAACATGAACTGAGAAAATGATTGACATTACTTTAATAAAACAATAGTCTTGCCTTGTTATACCAGAAATACTATTAAAA
>NW_013851616.1:0-495 GCF_000517525.1 Limulus polyphemus
GGGACAAATCAATTTCGACAAGTATGGCAAAAGTGGTTTTGCTGGATTAAATAATCATGAAAAGTTCGGATCTTTCAATAATCGTCAAATGCATGATGCGCTTCGAAGAAAAAATAATGTCCATAAATCTAGAAAAAAAAACAATAGTGACCGTAATGCAAAAAGCCCTTAAAGAAAACATACCAGATAATGTTACCAAAAAAGTTAAAAGGACACATGATTTTGATAATCAGAGGCGTCAAATGCTACATGGTGGGGTGAAAGGTCAGCATTTGACATATAAAACTGCTAATAGAAATGAATCATTTACTTGATCATCATGATAAAAACATATACACGAATGAAGATATTTCTTCAATAGCAACTTTGACATATAAAACTGCTAATAGAAATGATCATTTACTTGATCATCATGATAAAAACATATACACGAATGTATATATATATATATACATTGTATATATATTGTATATATTTCCTATCAATTGAACATGC
>NW_013851617.1:0-363 GCF_000517525.1 Limulus polyphemus
ATATTTACTGATATTTTCTGACGAAGTTGTAATAGCGGAAAATTGAGCTAATAAAGTTATATTCCAGAGATATAAGTCGTGATTATATTTACTGAAATCTCCTGACGAAGTTGAAATAGCGGAATGTTGAGCTAATAAAGTTATATTCCGGAGATATAGGTCGTGATTATATTTATTGATAGCTCCTGACGAAGTTATAATAGCGAAATATTGAGCTAATAAAGTTATATTCTGGAGATATAAGTCGTGATTATACTTATTGATATCTCCTGACGAAGTTTTAACAGCGGAAAATTGAGCTAATCAAGTTATATTCCGGGGATATAGGTCGTGATTACATTTACTGATATTTCCTGACGAAGT
>NW_013851618.1:0-364 GCF_000517525.1 Limulus polyphemus
AATTATTCAGTACTAAACTTTATCTAAGTGTAACATATATTGTTTCTAGTTCTAAGTATTCAGTACAAACTTTATCTAAGTGTTATATATATTGTTTTAGTTCTCAGTATTCAGTACAAACTTTATCTAAGTGTTATATATATTGTTTATAGTTCTAAGTATTCAGTACAAGCTCTATCTAAGTGTTATATATTGTTTCTAGTTCTAAGTATTCAGTACAAACTTTATCTAAGTTTTATATATATTGTTTTTAGATATAAGTATTCAGTACAAACTTTATCTAAGTTTTATATATATTGTTTTTAGTTATAAGTATTCAGTATAAACTTTATCTAAGTGTTATATATATATTGTTTCTAGTTCT
>NW_013851619.1:0-364 GCF_000517525.1 Limulus polyphemus
CAGAAAGTGATACTTTGCATTTGTTGGGATATCAAAGGAGTAATTCATTTCGAACTCCTCAATCCACAGCAAACTGTCAAGGCAGAGATCTATAGTCAGCAAATGGAAGGTTTTAATCAAGCTCTTCATCAGAAACGCCCTTCACTCTTCAATCGTAAAGGTGTTCTTTTTCTCCACGACAATGCACGTCCACATGTGACACGTTTGACACAACACAAGATTATGGAGTTGGGATGGGAAGTTCTTTCCCACCCACCATATTCTCCAGATATGACACCATGTTTTTCGTTCGTTGCAACACCATCCTAATGGGAAAACGTATGCAAATATGGAAGGTGTTAAAGAGAACATCGACATGTTTTTT
>NW_013851620.1:0-343 GCF_000517525.1 Limulus polyphemus
AGACACAAGATTTAACAATACTGTGTACTCTCAATAAGAAGACACAAGATTTTAGTAACACTGTGTAATGTCAATAAAAGACACAAGATTTAACATTACTGTGTACTATCAATAAGAAGACACAAGATTTAACAATACTGTGTACTGTCAATAAGAAGACACAAGATTTATAAATACTGGGTACTATCAATAAGAACACACAAGATTTAACAATAATGTGTCCTGTCAATAAGAAGACACAGGATTTAACGATACTATGTACTGTGAATAAGAATACACAAGATTTAACGATACTGTGTACTGTCAATAAGAAGACACAAGATATAACAATACTATGTACTGT
>NW_013851621.1:0-363 GCF_000517525.1 Limulus polyphemus
ACCAGAGCCTCTACCAGTGCTCTATAGTTGTGTCTGTTGGCTGCTGTCAACTGTCCAAGTATTTCCAGTGGTTGTTCCTTCAAGCTTGTTGCCAGATATACAGCTTTCTGCTCCTCTGTCCATCCATTCATCTCTGCCGGTAGCTCAAATTGTGCTCTATATGCTTCCCACAGTGCCTTCCCATCGAATTCCTGTGGCTTCCTTCGCACTGGATCACTCCTATTACTGACATTCATATCTGGGATGTGACTTCTAGTGGGACTGAATATGTATACATTAGGGTTTAGCTGCGGGCTCTGTAAGGGGCTTGCCATTGTCTGGGGCTGATTAAGTCGATGGTCAATGTATCCTCCTTGTGTAAAA
>NW_013851622.1:0-361 GCF_000517525.1 Limulus polyphemus
AGTTGACACAGATTAATATACAACATGCCAGTTTACACAGATTAATAAATAACGTGTCAGTTGACACAGAGTAATATACAACATGCCAGTTGAGACAGAGTAATATACAACATGTCAGTTGACACAGCGTAATATACAACATGCCAGTTGACACAGAGTAATATACAACATTCCAGTTGACACAGAGTAATATATAACATACCAGTTGATACAGTTGATATGATGTATATACAAAGTAATAAATTTATCTATAAATAGACTCACGATATTATGTTTATACAAAGTAATAAATATATCTATAAATTGACTCACGATATTATGTATATACAAATTAATAAATTTACCTATAAATAGACTCACG
>NW_013851623.1:0-364 GCF_000517525.1 Limulus polyphemus
ATGGATGTTGGTTCCCAGTGGTCAAGTTTTGGATGCAGTTGGCTTGCCATGTATGGTTCATCACGCCCTAACCACTCTTCACCTTTGGGTACATCCCTTAATTTACCCACATTTAGTTCTTAAGGGCTATTGAACTTATTATCTGTTGTGGTTTCGAGTCACTGTCGAACTTGTGGTCTCTCCCACTGGAATGTGCTCTTCACGATTTTCCACCCAGATTGACCCCAAATAAAATTTCCGTGTCTGGGTGAAGGGTGTTTCTGATGAAGGGCTTGATTTAGACATTCCAGTTGCTGGCTATAGATCTTTGCATTGATAGTTTGCTGTGGATTGAGGAGTTCGAAATGAATTACACCTTTGATGT
>NW_013851624.1:0-360 GCF_000517525.1 Limulus polyphemus
CAAACATAGACACTTTCTTTTATTATTATACATTTCAATCTTTATCTAACAACGTCGTGATTTTACTTTTCGATTAGATGTTGAAGTGTTAATTATTAAATTCACATTGGAAAGTAACAAAATGAGTATTAGTTGCAAATATGGTAGCATTTGCTATTCAAAGTTAAATTTTCTTTCTCGTTTTCATTTTTTTATATCAAATTTTTATGAACTGAGTTCAAATGAATATTATTAGCATTAAAGGTATTAATTGAAACTACATCCAAAACTGATAGAATGTGATTTATTCCATGAATTAATTTATCTACGAATTGGAAAGTGATTATGGCCTATGTTAATATTAGGGTTAGTGAGAAATGT
>NW_013851625.1:0-363 GCF_000517525.1 Limulus polyphemus
ACAATAGCTGTTGCAATCTCTCTTCTTGTTTATTTTCTTCCTCCTACAATAACTGTTGTAATCTCTCTTCTTGTTTATTTTGCTGTTCGAGCTGCCACTGCTGCAAGTTTTCTTGCCACTGCTGTAATCTCTCTTCTTGTTTATTTTGCTGTTCGAGCTGCCACTGTTGCAGGTTTTTTGCAACTGCTGTAATCTCTCTTCTTGTTTCTTTTCTTTTTCCTCTAACAACTGCTGTAAGTTCTGTTCTTGTTTCTTTTCTTTTCCTCCAAGAACTGCTGTAATTTCTCTTCTCATTCTTCTTGTTTCTTTTGCTGTTCTTGTATTGCTGCCATCAAATCTGCTAAGCTGTAGTTTGATTTACCG
>NW_013851626.1:0-929 GCF_000517525.1 Limulus polyphemus
CCCTGGTGTAGAATAAATACTCTACATACTGTACCTTACATTAAATACTCTACATAGAGTACCCTATCCGTGGTGCAGTAAATACTCTACATAGTGTACTATATCTCTGGTGCAGTAAATACTCTACATACAGTACCTTATCCCTGGTGTACTAAATACTCTACATACTGTACCCTATCCCTGGTGTGGTAAGTACTCGATATATTGTACCTTTCCCTGGTGTCGTAAATACTCTGCATAGTGTACTCTATTCCTGGTGGGGTAAATACTCTACATAGTGTACCCTTTCCCTGGTGCAGTAAATACTCTACATAGTGTACCCTATCCAGGTGCATTAAATACTCTACATAGTGTACCCTATCCCTGGTGCAGTAAATACTCTACATAGTGTACCCTATCCCGGTAAATACTCTACATAGTGTACCTTATCCCTGGTGCAGTAAATACTCTACATACTGTAACCTATCCCTGGTGTAGAATAAATACTCTATATACTGTACCTTATCTCTGGTGCAGTAAATACTCTACATACTGTACCCTATCCTGGTGGAGTAAATACTCTTCATACTGTACCCTATCACTGGTGCAGTAAATACTCTACATAGTGTACCCTATCCCTGGTGCAGTAAATACTCTACATACTGTACCCTATCCCTGGTGTAGTAAATACTCTACATACTGTACCCTATCCCTGGTGTGGTAAATACTCGAAATATTGTACCTTTCCCTGGTGTCGTAAATACTTTATTCCTGGTGCGGTAATACTCGACATACTGTACCCTATCCCTGGTGTAGTAAATACTATACATAGTGTACCCTATTCCTGGTGTAGTAAATACTCTACACATTGTACATATCCCTGGTGCAGTAAATACTCTACATACTGTACCCTATATCTGGTGCAGTAAATACTCTACATACTTTACCCT
>NW_013851627.1:0-360 GCF_000517525.1 Limulus polyphemus
GTTCTAACTGTTTTAACACATCACCACCTACAGAATGGTACTAGCTATTTTAACACATCACCACCTATAGAATGGTACTAACTGTTTTAACACATCACTGCCTATAGAATGGCACTAACTGTTTTAACACATCACTGCCTACAGAATGGTACTAACTGTTTTAACACATCACCACCTACAGAATGGTACTAACTGTTTTAACACATCACCACCTACAGAATGGTACTAGCTATTTTAACACATCACCACCTACAGAATGGTACTAACTGTTTTAACACCTCACCACCTACAGAATGATACTAGCTGTTTTAACACCTCACCACCTACAAAATGGTACTAACTGTTTTAACACATCACCAC
>NW_013851628.1:0-364 GCF_000517525.1 Limulus polyphemus
GTATTAAAGATGTATTAAGAGATACTAATCAGAACTTTACTGAAAGTACTCAAAACCGCGTTAATGTTTGCGAGACATTAATTAATTAATCAAATGGATCCTTAAAAAAATGGCAACATCTCTTTAATATCCGATATTATTTTTAAACCTATTTTAGGTATTTAGTGAAATATACGGATAACGATTGTCATCAGAATTCTTAGATATGTTTCCTAAGCTCCCCATCTGTAGTTGAGACAATATTATATTCTTAGATATGTTTCCTAAGCTCCCCATCTGTAGTTGAGACAATATTATATTCTTAGATATGTTTCCTAAGCTCCCCAACTGTAGCTGAGACAATATTATATTCTTAGATATGTTT
>NW_013851629.1:0-387 GCF_000517525.1 Limulus polyphemus
TGTCTCTTATTGACAGTACACAGTATCGTAAAATCTTGTGTCTTCTTATTGACAGGACACATTATTGTTAAATCTCGAGTTTTTTACTGACAGTACGCATTATCGTTGAATATTGTGTCTTCTTATTGACAGTACACAGTATCGTTAAATCTTGTGTCTTCTTATTGACAGTACACAGTATCGTTAAATCTTGTGTCTTCTTATTGAGAGTACACAGTATCGTTAAATCTTGTGTCTTCTTATTGACAGGACACATTGTTGTTAAATCTTGTGTTTTCTTACTGACAGTACATATTATCTTTGAATATTGTGTCTTCTTATTGACAGTACACAGTATCGTTAAATCTTGAGTCTTCTTATTGAAAGTACACAGTATCGTCAAATCTT
>NW_013851630.1:0-306 GCF_000517525.1 Limulus polyphemus
CTTCTTATTGACAGTACATAGTATCGTTAAATATTGTGTCTTCTTATTGACAGGACACATTATTGTTAAATCTTGTGTTTTCTTACTGACAGTACACATTATCGTTGAATATTGTGTCTTCTTATTGACAGTACACAGTATCGTTAAATCTTGTGTCTTCTTATTGACAGTACACATTATCGTCTAATCTTTTGTTTTCTTACTGACAGTACACATTATCGTTGAATATTGTGTCTTCTTATTGACAGTACACAGTATCGTTAAATCTTGTGTCTTCTTATTGACAGTACACATTATCGTCTAATC
>NW_013851631.1:0-722 GCF_000517525.1 Limulus polyphemus
GGTTATATATACAAACATAACTGTTCTAAACAATAGGTTATATATACAAACATAACTGTTCTAAGCAATAGGTTATATATACAAACATAACTGTTCTAAACAATAGGTTATATATACAAACATAACTATTCTAAACAATAGGTTATATATACAAACATAACTATTCTAAACAATAGGTTACATGTACACATACATAACTATTCTAAACAATAGGTTATATATAAACATAACTATTCTAAACAATAGGTTATATATACAAACATAACTATTCTAAACAATATGTTATATATACATACATAACTATTCTAAACAATAGGTTATATATACAAACATAACTATTCTAAACAATAGGTTATATATACAAACTGTTTAGAATAGTTATGTTTGTATATATAACCTATTGTTTAGAATAGTTATGTATGTATATATAACCTATTGTTTAGAATAGTTATGTTTGTATATATAACCTATTGTTTAGAATAGTTATGTTTGTATATATAACCTATTGTTTAGAATAGTTATGTTTGTATATATATAACCTATTGTTTAGAATAGTTATCTAAAGGTTATATATACACAACATAACTATTCTAAACAATAGGTTATATATATACAAACATAAGTAATCTAAACAATAGGTTATATATACAAACATAACTGTTCTAAACAATAGGTTATATATACAAACATAACTGTTCTAAACAATAGGTTATATATACAAA
>NW_013851632.1:0-1293 GCF_000517525.1 Limulus polyphemus
AGTAACCAAAAGACTTCAGTTCAGTACACAAACGCCTTTAGGCAAGCCAATAAAAGAGAAACATAAAGCGATCACGAAATTAGTAATAGTAATACTAGAAAGTTAGAATTTTGTATTTAAATGCTCAAGGTTTCCACGAACCTTCATATGAAATTTGACGAAGAATCGTCTAAATGGGACGAAGTACTGGTACAAAACGCAAAACCTTCCATAAGTCACTTAAAACGAATAGCAGGATGGTGAAAGTCTGCATGTAACTGCGCAACGATAAAATGTACCTACATACCAAATTTCGTGAAGAACTATCAATTCAGGACCCTCTGGTAACAAGTAATCGAGAAACAATCAGTAACCAAAAGCTTCACTACAGTACACATATGCTTTCAGACAAACCAATAAAAGAGTTGAGCATCTACATACAAAATTCTAACTTTCTAGTTTTACTTTTACGATTCTTGTGGTCCGTTTTATGTTCAAATTTAATATGAAGGTTCGTGGAAACGAAGAAGATTCGTCTAGATGGGACGAAGTAGAAGCACAAAATGCAAAACCTTCCATAAATCCCTTAAAACGAATAGTAGGAAGGTGAAACTATGCATGTAACTGCTCAACGATAAAGTTTATCTACATGCCAAAATTGCAGAAGAACTATCAATTCATGACCCTCTAGAAACAAGAAACCGAGAAACAATCAGTAACAAAAAGCTTCACTGCAGTACACATACGCCTTTAGGCAAGCCAATAAAAGAGTAACATAAAGCTACACATACGCCTTTAGGCAAGCCAATAAAAGAGTAACATAAAGCGACCACAAAAAGTGTAATAGTAATACTAGAAAGTTAGAATTTTGTATGTAAATGCTCAACATTTCCACGAACTTTCATATGAAATTTGACGAAGATTCAATCTTGTGGTCGTTTTATGTTACTCTTTTATTGGTTTGTTTGATTGCATATGTGTACTGTAGTGAAGCTTTTGGTTACTGATTGTTTCTCGATTTCTTGTTACCAGAAGGTCCTGAATTTATAGTTCTTCACGAAATTTGATATGTAGGTACATTTTATCGTTGCGCAGTTACATGCAGACTTTCATCTTCCTACTATTCGTTTTAAGGGAGTTTCGGAAGGTTTTGCGTTTTGTACCGGTACTTCCAGGCAAGCCAATAAAAGAGTAACATAAAACGACCACAAGAATCGTAAAAGTAAAACTAGAAAGTTAGAATTTTGTATGTAGATGCTCAAGGTTTCCACGAACCTTCATATTAAATTTGAAAAAGATTCGTCTAGATGGGAC
>NW_013851633.1:0-402 GCF_000517525.1 Limulus polyphemus
GACTTCTTATTGACAGTACACAGTATTGTTAAATATTTTGTCTTCTTATTGACAGTACACATTTTCGTTAAATCTTTTGGCTTGTTATTGGTAGTACACAGTATCGTTAAATCTTATGGCTTGTTATTGATAGTACACAGTATCGTTGAATCTTATGGCTTGTTATTGATAGTACACAGTATCGTTAAATCATGTGTCTTCTTATTGACAGTACACAGAATTGTTAAATATTTTGTCTTCTTATTGACAGTACACAGTTTCGTTAAATCTTGTGGCTTGTTATTGATAGTACACAGTATCGGTCAATCTTATGGCTTGTTATTGATAGTACACAGTACCGTTAAATCTTATGGCTTGTTATTGATAGTACACAGTATCGTTAAATCTTGTGTCTTCTTATTG
>NW_013851634.1:0-627 GCF_000517525.1 Limulus polyphemus
AAAGTTGTAAAGAAGGATCTTGGCTGTATGTTGGTTTATTTATGGTTGTAAAGAAGGATCTTGGCTGTATGTTGGTTTATGTAGGTTGTGAAGAAGGATCTTGGCTGTATGTTGATTTATGTATGGTTGTAAAGAAGGATCTTGTTTGTATGTTGGTTTATTTATGGTTGTGAAGAAGGATCTTGTTTGTATGTTTGTTTATGTAGGTTGTGAAGAAGGATCCTGGCTGTATGTTGATTTATGTATGGTTGTGAAGAAGGATCTTGGCTGTATGTTGGTTTATTTAAGGTTGTAAAGAAGGATCTTGGCTGTATGTTGGTTTATGTATGGTTGTGAAGAAGGATCTTGGCTGTATGTTGGTTTAGGTAGGTTGTGAAGAAGGATCTTGGCTGTATGTTGTTTTATGTTGCTTCTAAAGAAGGATCTTGGTTGTATGTTGGTTTATGTAGGGTTGTAAAGAAGGATCTTGGTTGTATGTTGATTTATGTAGGGTTGTAAAGAAGGATCTTGGTTGTATGTTGGTTTATATAGGGTTGTAAAGAAGGATCTTGGTTGTATGTTGGTTTATGTAAGGTTGTAAAGAAGGATCTTGGTTGTATGTTGGTTTATATAGGGTTGTAAGAAGGA
>NW_013851635.1:0-374 GCF_000517525.1 Limulus polyphemus
CTAATAAAGTTATATTCTGGAGATATAAGTCGTGATTATATTTATTGATAGCTCCTGACGAAGTTGTAATAGCGAAATGTTGAGCTAATAAAGTTATATTCCGGAGATATAAGTCGTGATTATATTTATTGATATCTCCTGACGAAGTTGTAAGAGCGGAATATTGAGCTAATAAAGTTATATTCCGGAGATATAGGTCGTGATTATATTTATTGGTATCTTCTGACGAAATGGTAATAGCGGAAAATTGAGCTAATAAAGTTATATTCCGGGGATATAGGTCGTGATTATATTTATTGATATCTCCTTACGAAGTTGTAATAGCGGAATGTTGAGCTAATAAAGTTATATTCCGGAGATATAAGTCGTGATTA
>NW_013851636.1:0-485 GCF_000517525.1 Limulus polyphemus
TGTCCTTCTGAATAGTGCACATCTAGGGCATCTTTGTATTGAAATATGAAGAAAAATAATTTGTTTCAAAATTTTAGCAAAAAACGAAGGCTATGGCCTTTGTATTTTCGGCGAAAATATCAATTTTTTGAAACATGAAAAACACTGCTTTTTAAAAGCACAGTTAATAGAAGAATAACGGCTAGTGTTTATTTCGGTAGAAAATTCAAAACAGAGACATTATAACGTTAACGAAAACGTATCATGTATTGTCAAAAGCTTAATAAAATAGAACTATTGTTTATTCAGAGTAAACATAATCCGAAAGGTGGGGTTTATTGTGTAATAGACGTCATGATCTGTTAGATGAGGGTGATTTCGGTTGAATAATCTTATATTTAAAGCCGTTCTTTCTTTATAATTCCTGAAGGAAAAAAAGAGAATTCGAAGTTCGACTATTTTGATATACGATTATGGAATAAATATTGGGAATTTCGATGAAAGGG
>NW_013851637.1:0-674 GCF_000517525.1 Limulus polyphemus
TTTAATAAAAGAAGAGGAACAAATTATTTTGACCACAACGTGGTGTCTTCTACATCCCTCATCTAATAGAAGAAGAGGAACAACTTCTTTTGACCACTACGTGGTGTCTTCTACATCCCTCATCTAATAGAAGAAGAGGAACAACTTGTTTAGACCACTATGTGGTGTCTTCTGCATCCTAAATCTAATATAAGAAGAGGAAGAACTTCTTTTGACCCCTACGTGGTGTCTTCTGCATCCGTCATCTAATAGAAGAAGAGGAACAACCTGTTTGACCACTACATGGTGTCTTCTGCATCCCTCATCTAATAGAAGAAGAGTAACAACTTCTTTAGACCACTACATGGTGTTTTCTGCATCTGTCATCTAGTAGAAGAAGAGGAACAACTTCTTTTGACCACTACATGGTGTCTTCTGCATCCCTCATCTAGTAGAAGAAGATGAACAAATTCTTTTGACCACTACGTGGTGTCTTCTGCACCCCTCATCAAATAGAAGAAGAGGAACAACTTCTTTTGACCACCACGTGGTGTCTTCTGCATCCCTCATCTAATAGAATACGAGGAACAACTTCTTTTGACCACTACGTGGTGTCTTCTGGATTCCTCATTTAATAGAAGAAGAGGAACAACTTCTTTTGACCACTACGTGTGTCTTCTGCATCCCTCATCTAA
>NW_013851638.1:0-365 GCF_000517525.1 Limulus polyphemus
GAATTCCTGATAGTTTTAGACCTATAGGTTTTAAATCTTTCACGTCTAAAATACTTCTTTCGCAGCTTACATTAACTAACAATGTATCCTTGAATTCCTGATAGTTTTAGACATATAGGTTTTACATCTTTCACGTCTAAAATTCTTCTTTCGCAGCTTACATTAACTAACAATGTATCCTTGAATTCCTGATAGTTTTAGACCTATAGGTTTTACATCGTTCACGTCTAAAATTATTCTTTCGCAGCTTACATTAACTAACAATGCATCCTTCAATTCCTGATAGTTTTAGACCTATAGGTTTTACATCTTTCACGTCTAAAATTCTTCTTTCGCAGCTTACATTAACTAACAATGTATCCTTT
>NW_013851639.1:0-725 GCF_000517525.1 Limulus polyphemus
TGACAGATCTACACATTACAATTATCTTTACATACTTTTCACCTATGTTCTTTATTAACTGAGAGATCTACACATTATAATTCTCTTTCATACTTTTCACCTATGTTCTTTATTAACTGAGAGATCTACATATTATAATTATCTTTACACACTTTTCACCTGTGTTCTTTATTAACTGAGAGATCTACAAATTATAATTATATTTACATACTTTTCACCTATGTTCTTTATTAACTGAGATATCTACACATTATAATTCTCTTTACATACTTTACTCCTATGTTCTTTATTAACTGAGAGATCTGCACATTATAATTCTCTTTACATACTTTTCACCCGTGTTCTTTATTAACTGAGAGATCTGGTGAAAAGTATGAAAAGAGAATTATAATGTGTACATCTCTCAGTTAATAAAGAACATAGGTGAAAAGTATGTAAAGAGAATTATAATGTGTAGATCTCTCAGTTAATAAAGAACACAGGTGAAAAGTATGTAAAGAGAATTATAATGTGCCTATGTTCTTTATTAACTGAGAGATCTACACATTATAATTATCTTTACACACTTTTCACCTATGTTCTTTATTAACTGAGAGATCTACACATTATAATTCTCTTTACATACTTTTCACCTGTGTTCTTTATTAACTGAGAGATCTACACATTATAATTCTCTTTACATACTTTTCACCTGTGTTCTTTATGAACTGAGAGATCTACACATT
>NW_013851640.1:0-363 GCF_000517525.1 Limulus polyphemus
AATATTGTTGCGTCATCGAGATCACATGACTACAGTGACGCCACGTTTCTAGAACTATCCCGTATCTTGGCGAATGCTATAGTATTTGCTAGATATAGGGTAGTTTGGTATATATAAGAGGGGACAACGTGACGCGGGAGGATGTAATGTGTGTGTATAGATAGTGAGTAATTGAACTGCAGTCACAGGGTATTGTTGAAGTTAACGTTCGTTCGTTACAGTGTTGTTTTAGCGCGAGTATTGAGATTAAGTGTATCGCAGAGTTATATTCGGAAAGAATAAACCAGTTTTATTAAGTAAAGACTTGTGTCGTTAAAGTTTCGTTGGAACGAAGTTACGGAAAAATCAATTAACAAACGAAGA
>NW_013851641.1:0-447 GCF_000517525.1 Limulus polyphemus
TTTACACATGTATTGTGAGTTTCTGGATACGAATTACAATTATATTTACACGTGTATTGTGAGTTTCTGGATACGAATTACAATTATATTTACACGTGTATTGTGAGTTTCTGGATACGAATTACAATTATATTTACACGTGTATTGTGACTTTGTGGCTACGAATTACAATTATATTTACACATGTATTGTGAGTTTCTGGATACGAATTACAATTATATTTACACGTGTATTGTGAGTTTCTGGATACGAATTACAATTATATTTACACATGTATTGTGAGTTTCTGGATACGAATTACAATTATATTTACACGTGTATTGTGAGTTTCTGGATACGAATTACAATTATATTTACACATGTATTGTGAGTTTCTGGATACGAATTACAATTATATTTACACGTGTATTGTGACTTTGTGGATACGAATTACAATTATATTTACAC
>NW_013851642.1:0-733 GCF_000517525.1 Limulus polyphemus
GTACTCACACATGTATACTTACATGTAATATATGTACACAGACACACATATGTATACTTACATGTAATATATGTACACACATACATACGTATACTTACTTGTAATATATGTACACACACATGTATACTTTCATGTAATATATGTACACACACATACATATACTTACATGTAATATATGTACACACACATGTTTTCTTACATGTAATATATGTACACACACATGTATACTTTCATGTAATATATGTACACACACACACATGTATACTTACATGTAATATATGTACACACACACACACATGTATACTTACATGTAATATATGTACACACACATATGTATACTTTCATGTAATATATGTACACACATACATACATGTATACTTACATGTAATGTATGTACACACACACATACGTGTACTTACATGTAATATATGTACACACACACATACGTGTACTTACATGTAATATATGTACACACACACATACGTGTACTTACATGTAATATATGTACACACACACATACGTATACTTACATGTAATATATGTACACACACATATGTATACTTACATGTAATATATATTCACACACATATGTTACTTTCATGTAATATATGTACACACACCTATGTGTACTTACATGTAATATATATTCACACACATACGTATACTTACATGTAATATATGTACACACACACACACACACACACATGTATACTTACATGTAATATATGTACAC
>NW_013851643.1:0-365 GCF_000517525.1 Limulus polyphemus
ACTTAAATTCACCCACGAAATAGCCACTGACAAAACCATCAATTTTCTGGATGTACATATCGACGCCAACAACAGCACATACGCCACATCTGTCTATCAAAAACCCACTAGCCAGGGAATCTACCTCAATGCTCAAAATGAATGCCCTCTAAGATACAAAACTGGAACCATCCACACCCTCATCCACCGTACCTACAAAATATCCTCAGATTGGAATCTATTTCACAACAGAATTCGTACACTCCGACAAACATTCATCAATATAGTAATACCACATTCGACAAGACACTTCAACGATACCTGGACAGCCGCAAAAAAAAAACACCACTACCGACAACTCCACTGAACAACTCAAAGGCCACTAT
>NW_013851644.1:0-364 GCF_000517525.1 Limulus polyphemus
ATACTGTGATCCATGTTATCTACTTATTAATGAGTATACTATACTAGATACTGTGATCTACCTATTAATGGACTATACTATACTAGATACTGTGATCTACTTATTAATGGACTATACTATACTAGATACTGTGATCTACTTATTAATGGAGTATACTATACAAGATACTGTGATCCATGTTATCTATTTATTAATGGAGTATACTATACTAGATAACGTGATCCATGTTATCTACTTATTAATGGAGTATACTATACTAGATAATGTGGTCCATGTTATCTATTTATTAATGGAGTATATTATACTAGATAATGTGGTCCATGTTATCTATTTATTAATGGAGTATACTATACTAGATAATGTG
>NW_013851645.1:0-364 GCF_000517525.1 Limulus polyphemus
AACTCGAGTTACTGAATTTGTAACCACCATACTTATCTGTAGCGTTATTTGGTACAATAACTCCATGAATACCTAGGTATAACTCTTGTTACCGAATTTATAACCACCATACTCATTTTTAGCCTTACTTGGTACAACTACTGCATGAACATCTAGGTGTAACTCTACTTACAGAATTTATAACCACTAAACTCATCTTTAGCTTTATTTGGTACAACTATTCCATGAACACTTAGGTTTAACTCTAGTTACCGAATGTATAACCCCATACTCATCTTTAGCGTTATTTGTTACAACAACTCCACGAACACCTAGGTGTAACTCTAGTTACTGAATTTGTAACCACCATACTTATCTGTAACGT
>NW_013851646.1:0-361 GCF_000517525.1 Limulus polyphemus
ATATGGTTCCTGTAGTATAACTTGATGGTTGTATGGTTTCTGTAGTATAACGTGATGATTGTATGGTTCCTGTAGTATAACATGATGATTGTATGGTTCCTGTAGTATAACATGATGATTGTATGGTTCCTGTAGTATAACATGATGATTGTATGGTTCCTGTAGTATAACATGATGATTGTATGGTTCCTGTAGTATAACATGATGATTGTATGGTTCCTGTAGTATAACATGATGATTGTATGGTTCCTGTAGTATAACATGATGATTGTATGGTTCCTGTAGTATAACATGATGATTGTATGGTTCCTGTAGTATAACATGATGATTGTATGGTTCCTGTAGTATAACGTGATGATTG
>NW_013851647.1:0-1328 GCF_000517525.1 Limulus polyphemus
GAACACTTAGGTGTAACTCTAGTTACAGAATGTATAACCCCATACTCATCTTTAGCGTTATTTGGTACCACAACTCCACGAACACCTAGGTGTAACTCTAGTTACTGAATTTGTAACCACCATACTCATCTGTAGCGTTATTTGGTACAAGAACTCCACGAATACCCAGGTGTAACTCTACTTACCGAATTTATAACCAACATACTCATCCTTAGCCTTACTTGGCACAACAACTCCATGAACACCTAGGTGTAACTATAGTTACCGAATTTATAACCACCATACTCATCTTTTAGGTGTTCGTGGAGCTGTTGTACCAAATTACGCTACCAAGTAAGGCTAAAGATGAGTATGGTGGTTATAAATTCGGTAACTAGAGTGACACCTAAGTGTTCATGGAGTAGTTTAACCAAGTAAGGCTAAAGATGAGTATGGTGGTTATAAATTCGGAAACAAGAGTTACACCTATGTTTTCATGGAGTAGTTGTACCAAGTAAGGAAAAAGATGAGTATGGTGGTTATAAATTCATTCGGTAACTAGAGTTACACCAGGTGTTCATGGAGCAGTTGTACCAAGTAAGGCTAAAGATGAGTATGGTGGTTATAAATACGGAAACTAGAGTTACACCTAGGTGTTCATGGAGTAGTTGTACCAAGTAAGGCAAGAGATGAGTATGGTGGTTATAAATTCATTCGGTAACTAGAGTTACACCTAGGTGTTCGTGAGCTGTTGTACCAAATTACGCTGCAGATGAGTATGGTGGTTAGAAATTCAGTAACTAGAGTTACACCTAGGTGTTCATGGAGTAGTTGTAACTAGAGTTACACCTGGCTAAAGACGAGTAGGTTGGTTATAAATTCAGTAGTTACACCTAGGTGTTCATGGAGTTGTTGTACCAAGTATTGGAGTTGTTGTACCAAATAACTCTAAAGATGAGTATGGGGTTACACATTCAGTAACTAGTGAACACCTAGGTGTAACTCTAGTTACTGAATTTATAACCAACCTACTCGTCTCTAGCCATACTTGGTACAACAACTCCATGAACACCTAGGTGTAACTCTAGTTACTGAATGTGTAACCCCATACTCATCTTTAGAGTTATTTGGTACAACAACTCCACGAACACCTAGGCGTAGCTCTAGTTACCGAATTTATAACCACTATACTCATCTTTAGCGTTATTTGGTACAACTAATTCATCAACTCCTAGGTGTGACTCAAGTTACAGAATTTGTAACCACCATACACATCTTTAGCCTTACTTGGTACAACTACTCCATAAACACCTAGGTGTAACTCTAGTTACCGAATTTTAGCGTTATTT
>NW_013851648.1:0-364 GCF_000517525.1 Limulus polyphemus
CAGGTCAAAGTGCAAGATTGTGAGCATGCTATTTAATTTGAAAAAGAAAACAATGAAGAAACTGTTCTCTGTCCTGTTGAAAGCTACAATAATAATAATCAAGAGGATTCCACTTTGTCAGAAACAAATCCACAGAATAGTGTTGCTAAGTTAAAAGAGGATGATCTAATAAATATTTTAACACACAGGGATACTGGATTTATGAAGTTTGATACAACAGGCTCAGCAGTTGTAACACATGCACATCGAACAAAGATTGTTAAAGTCGGAGCACATGAATTTCAACATAAAGAAGGTCCAGTTGATGCCAAAGATGGGCGTTCTATGACTGCATTTTGGTTCAAACGACGCCTTCAGAATGGAC
>NW_013851649.1:0-364 GCF_000517525.1 Limulus polyphemus
GATATATTGTATATTAATCTGTGTCATAATCTTGTATAAACATAAAATCGTGAGTCTATTTATAGATAAATTTATTACTTTGTATAAACATAATATCGTGATTCTATTTATAGATAAATTTATTACTTTGTATATACATAATATCGTGAGTCTCTTTATAGATAAATTTATTACTTTGTACATACATAATATCGTGAGTTTATTTATAGATAAATTTATTACTTTGTATATACATAATATCGTGAGTCTATTTATAGATAAATTTTTTACTTTGTATATACATAATATCGAAGTTTATTTATAGATAGATGATTACTTTGTATAAACATAATATCGTTAATCTATTTATAGATAAATTTATTAC
>NW_013851650.1:0-600 GCF_000517525.1 Limulus polyphemus
GTAAGTTCAAGAAGTGAGCCTACAACAAGTAGACTGAGAGTGTCTCTTGTAAGTTGAAGAAGTGAGCCTACAACAAGTAGACTGAGAGTATCTCCTTTAAGTTGAAGGAGTGAGCCTACAACAAGTAGACTGAGAGTATCTCCTTTAAGTTGAAGAAGTTGAACAAGTAGACTGAGAGTGTCTCCTTTAAGTTGAAGGAGTGAGCCTACAACAAGTCAACTGAGAGTGTCTCCTTTAAGTTGAAGGAGTGAGCCTACAACAAGTAGACTGAGAGTGTCTTCTGTAAGTTGAAGGAGTGAGACTACAACAAGTAGACTGAGAGTGTCTCCTGTAAGTTGAAGGAGGGAGCCTACAACAAGTAGACTGAGAGTGTCTCTGTAAGTTGAAGGAGTGAGCCTACAACAAGTAGACTGAGAGTGTCTCCTTTAAGTTGAAGGAGTGAGCCTACAACAAGTCAACTGAGAGTGTCTCCTTTAAGTTGAAGGAGTGAGCCTACAACAAGTAGACTGAGAGTGTCTCCTTTAAGTTGAAGGAGTGAGCCTACAACAAGTGAGCCTACAACAAGTAGAGTGAGAGTGTCTCTGTAAGTTGAAGGAGTGA
>NW_013851651.1:0-367 GCF_000517525.1 Limulus polyphemus
AAGATTTAACAATACTATGTACTATCAAAAAGAAGACAAGATTTAACAATACTGTGTACTGTCAATAAGAAGACACAAGATTTAACAATACTGTGTACTGTCAATAAGAAGACACAAGATTTAACAATACTGTGTACTATCAAGAACAAGCCATAAGATTTAAGGATACTATGTACTATCAATAACAGGCCCCAAGATTTAACGAAACTGTGTACTGTCAATAAGAAGACACAATATTTAACAATACTGTTTACTCTCAATAAGAAGACACAAGATTTAACAATACTGTGTAATGTCAATAAGAAGACACAAGATATAACAATACTGTGTATTATCAAAAACAACACACAAGATTTAACAATACCTG
>NW_013851652.1:0-710 GCF_000517525.1 Limulus polyphemus
CTGGAATCGATATAATAACTTTAAAAATTAGCTAGATATACATATTTCTGAAAATGACATTCCAAATGCCATAACAAAGACTAAGACGCTGGAAACATTCTTAAACGATAATTAACTAAGAGAACATACCATGTGTGATTGGAAATTAGCAAAATCAAGGTAATGTTGATTGACACGTAAAACAGACAATTGTTTGTAACGATAACTAGTCTCGTGCATTTTCTAAATTTTAAACAGCCTTTTCTGATTTTGTATCTATAAATTCTTTTAGAAATGTATAGAAAACAATATTGTATTAGAAATACAAATAAAATAGTTCTTCTGGTGTTTGATATCGTTAGGTGTTAACCATAACAAATCTTGTTGTACTAAATAGCTTATATAAATAGTGTTCAGAACATAGTGTTCCCAACATAGTGAAAATGCGTGAATCTAAAGCTAATTATAAAAAATAAATAGTTTGCTGTACGAAATCTTCTCAATCAATTAACTAGGATTAAGCTTTAAATACACTAATAACAGTAAATACCAAAGTAAAAGATGCTATATCATACTTACAGAATATACATTAAAGGAAGGAGTATTACGACAAAAACAATAAATAGAAATAGAAATATGTTAAAAACGGTAATTCACGTGAACAAACTGGAAACGATATAAACACTTGAAAAATTAGCAATATATATATTTCTGAAAACGACATTCCAAAT
>NW_013851653.1:0-364 GCF_000517525.1 Limulus polyphemus
CCCATATTCTTTCTCGGAGACTTTATGTCTTCTCCGAGAGTTGAATAGGTACATAATTTAGTATATTAATAATCAGGCAAAACACTGATCTTGAACAAACGTGGACTTGCTGAACTTCGGGGTATTTTGTATAGTGGAGTACTGAAAACACTGAGAAGTCAAGACGGATTCAATCGTCAAAGTGTTAATTTGTTTATGTTCCTGTTACTACCGTTGAGGTCCGCATATTGCATCGTATTCAGTAATCCTATAGTTCTGCCTGTTACAATATTCATTGCAAAGAAAATTCGAAGCAAAAGTAAACAAATTAATTAGAAATATCTAGGATAATTTATGTTTGTATTCCTGTATGCAAAGGTAGTCT
>NW_013851654.1:0-365 GCF_000517525.1 Limulus polyphemus
CCATTGGGTTGATACTTACAAACGTTCAAAACAATTCCATAAACTTTTTTGATATTCTTTGTGGCTTCAGAGGCATTGTTTCCATTCTTGTATTCAAACAGCATTACATGCCAATTGTGTGTCTCATCATGTGCCATCACTATATAGGGTTAGAGTATACTAAACTTTACACATTATATAGGCTACACTAATGTGATGTTTAGGCTGTTCATTTAACTATTATACATGATGTACATTTTTTGGAGGGGGTGGTTGATGAAAGTGTTCCAAAATGCGACATTAATTTCGGTAAGAGTTCCATATGGCACCCCCATTCAATTTTTAAAAAAATTCATCAAAGTAATATTTATGTATTAATAAATCAT
>NW_013851655.1:0-363 GCF_000517525.1 Limulus polyphemus
TGTAGACCAACTATATCAGATCAAACCAACTACTGTAGACCAAATATATCAGATCAAACCAACTACTGTAGACCAAATATATCAGATCAAATCAGCAGCTGTAGTCCAACTATATCAGATCAAATCAACTACTGTAGCCCAGCTATATCAGATCAAATCAACTACTATAGACCAACTATATCAGATCAAACCAACTACTGTAGACCAAATATATCAGATCATATCAACTACTGTAGACCAAATATATCAGATCATATCAACTACTGTAGACCAAATATATCAGATCAAATCAACTACTGTAGCCCAACTATATCAGATCAAACCAACTACTGTAGCCCAGCTATATCAGATCATATCAACTAC
>NW_013851656.1:0-364 GCF_000517525.1 Limulus polyphemus
CAAAAACTTTAATGTTATAATAATGTAAAATGATATTGAAATCAAACCTTCTAAAGAGATCTTCATTGTCACTTATAGTTTATTTATAATATCCAGTATATTAACCTTAACTTAAATTTCTTTCAGCGATTTATGAATTATTTTCGTAAGTTCTGTGTTGCTAAGATACTGATTAATTGTTAGCGTTATTGTTATCAGCGCGTGCTGTTTATAATGCGAAAACATCAAATCAATAATGTATTTTAAATGTAACAATTTAAGCGTCGAAGTTTGACGAAGTCTAAAAGCCAATAATACTAACAAATATGATAAATATTACGTATTGTTGTTTGACAATATTTGAGCTAGCGAATACATATTATTG
>NW_013851657.1:0-364 GCF_000517525.1 Limulus polyphemus
AAACGGTATTGATAAATCTTGTGCCTGCTTATTGACTGTACACAGTATTGGTAAATCTTGTCTTCTTATTGATAGTACACAGTATTGTTAAATCTTGTGTCTTTTTATTGACAGTACACAGTATTTATAAATCTTGTGTCTTCTTATTGACAGTACACAGTATCGTTAAATCTTGAGTCTTCTTATTGACGGTACATAGTATTGCTAAATCGTGTGACTTCTTATTGACAGTACACAGTTTTGTTAAATCTTGTGTCTTCTTATTGAAAGTACACAGTATCGTTAAATCTTGTGTCTTCTTATTGACAAAACTGAATAGTTAAATCTTGTGTCTTCTTATTGACAGTACACAGTATCCTTAAAT
>NW_013851658.1:0-363 GCF_000517525.1 Limulus polyphemus
TAGGATAAGTCCACCTGCACTACTCAACAGATAAATATAAACCGATCTACTGGAGAAATAGGATAAGTCTACCTGCACTACTCAACAGATATATATAAACTGATCTACTGGAGAAATAGGATAAGTCTACCTGCATTACTCAACAGATAAATACAAATTGATTTACTGGAGAAATAGGATAAGTCTACCTGCATTACTCAACAGATAAATACAAATTGATCTACTGGAGAAATAGGATAAGTCTACCTGCACTACTCAACAGATAAATATAAACTGATCTACTGGAGAAATAGGATGAGTCTACCTGCACTACTCAACAGATAAATATAAACTGATCTACTGGAGAAATAGGATAAGTCTACG
>NW_013851659.1:0-363 GCF_000517525.1 Limulus polyphemus
ATTTCTTGTTACCAGAGGGTCCTAAATTGATGATTCTTCACCAAATTTGGTATGTAGGTACACTTTAACGTTGCGTAGTAATATGCAGAGTTTTACCTTCCTACTGTTTGTTTTAAAGGAGATATGGAAGGTTTTGCGTTTTGTAACAGTACGTCGTTCCATTTGGACGGATCTTCTCGAAATTTTTTCAATAACGTTCGTTGCATACTTGCTTATTTACATGCAAAATTCTAGCCTTCTATTATCATTTTTGCGACGTTTGTGGTCGTTTTATGTTACTCTTTTATTGGCTTTTCTGAAAGCGTATGTGTACTGCAGTGAAGCTTTTGGTTACTGATTGTTTTTCGATTTCTTGTTACCAGT
>NW_013851660.1:0-1341 GCF_000517525.1 Limulus polyphemus
CCTAGGTGTTCGTGGAGTTGTTGTACCAAATAACGCTAAAGATGCGTATGGTGGTTACAAATTCGGTAACTAGAGTTACACCTAGGTGTTCGTGGAGTTGTTGTACCAAATAACGCTAAAGATGAGTACGAGTTACACATTCAGTAACTAGAGTTACACCTAGGTGTTCATGGAGTAGTTGTTCCAAGTAAGGCTAAAGATGAGTCCCAACATACTCATCTTTAGCGTTATTTGGTACAACAACTCACGAATACCTATGTGTAACTCTAGTTACCGAATTTATAACCACCATACTCATCTTTAGCTTTACCTGGCACAACTACTCCATGAACACCTAGGTGTAATTATAGTTACCGAATTTATAACCACCATACTCATCGTTAGCGTTATTTGGTACAACAACTCCACGAACACCTAGGTGTAACTCTAGTTACCGAATTTGTAACCACCATACTCATCTGTACTTTTATTTGGTACAACAACTCCACGAATACCTAAGTGTAACTCTAGTTACAGAATTTTTACCACCATCTACTCCATGAACACCTAGGTGTAACTATAGGTACAGAATTTATTACCACCATACTCATCTTTAGCCTTACTTGGTACAACTACTCCATGAACACCTAGGTGTAACTCTAGTTACGGAATTTATAACCACCATACTCATCTTTAGCTTTACTTGGTAATACAACTCCAGGAACACATAGGTTTAACTCTAGTTACCGAATTTATAACCCCATACTCATTTTTAACGTTATTTGGTACAGCCACTCCACGAACACCTAGCTGTAACTCTAGTTATCGAATTTGTAACCACCATACGCATCTTTAGCGTTATTTGATACAACAACTCCACGAACACCTAGGTGTAACTCTAGTTTCCGAATTTGTATTTATAACCACCATACTCATCTTTAGCCTTACTTGGAACAATTCGGTAACTAGAGTTACACTTAGGTATTCGTGGAGTTGTTGTATCCATCTATAGCGTTATTTTACACGAACACCTAGGTGTAACTCTAGTTACCGAATTTGTAACCACCATACTGTTGTTGTACCAAGTAACGCTAACGATGAGTATATAGGTTATAAATTCGGTAACTAGAGTTACACCTAGGTGTTCGTGGAGTTGTTGTACCAAATAACGCTAATGATGAGTACGTTGGTTACAAATTCGGTAAATAAAGTTACACATAGGTGTTCGTGGAGTTGGTGTACCAAATAATGCTAAGGATGAGTATGGTGGTTATAAATTCGGTAACTATAGTTACACCTAGGTGTTCATGGAGTAGTTATGCCAAGTAAGGCTAAAGATGAGTATGGTGGTTATAAATTGTG
>NW_013851661.1:0-458 GCF_000517525.1 Limulus polyphemus
TTATGTACTGCATTGGGGTACTTCAAGGTGATTAACTTGGGTAAACGATTTTCCCATGTGTGTTTTCCTATGTTTTCCACATACGTCAACTGTGTAGGTTATCTTGATTATGTACTGCATTGGGGTACTTTAGGTTGATTAACATGGGTAAACGTTTTTCCCATGTGTGTTTTCCTATGTTTTCCACGTACGTCAGCTGTGTAAATCAAGATAACCATGTACTACATTGGGGTACTTCAGGTGATTAACATGGGTAAACGTTTTTCCCATGTGTGTTTTCCTATGTTTTCCACGTACGTCAGCTGCGTAGGTTATCTTGATTATGTACTACATTGGGGTACTTCAGGTGATTAACATGGGTAAACGATTTTCCTATGTGTTTTTCCTATGTTTTCCACGTACGTCAGCTGTGTAGGTTATCTTGATTATGTACTACATTGGGGTACTTCAGGTGATTA
>NW_013851662.1:0-394 GCF_000517525.1 Limulus polyphemus
CACTTATTTTTATGAGGCCGTTGAATAGGGTACCAGCAAATTTGAAGTTAATATAATTAATACATACTAAGTTAATTACAGATTCGTACTAAAACAGATTCGAGTTTTTTGTTCTTTTTCTCATTGCTTTGATGCATTTTTGGGCGGATGATGTTTCACTGTCAAATAAAAACTGTACCATTTCAACGTTACAGATCTTTCTAGATCTGGAGAGTATATATGTCTCCCAATCTTTCACTCACTTTAATTATATAAAAAATAATGGTCATATCATGCCTCATGATATATTAATTACTTTATGTGTCATTTACTGACTAGATAGATCAATAAAATAGGTTTGCAAGAAGTGCAAAGATACTTAGGGAATATATTATAAAATATAGCTATTTATACA
>NW_013851663.1:0-364 GCF_000517525.1 Limulus polyphemus
GTTTATTGTTTAAATCGGTTACTTGAATTACTATCAGTTTATTCTTTTAATACGTTAGTTGAATTACTGTCAGTTTATTGTTAAATCCGTTACTTGAATTACTCTCAGTTTATTGTTTAAATCCATTAGTTGAATTACTGTCAGTTTATAGTTTAAATCTGTTAGTTGAATTACTATCAGTTTATTGTTTAAATCTCTTAGTTGAATTACTGTCAGTTTATTGTTTAAATCTGTTAGTTGAATTACTATCAGTTTATTATTTAACTACGTTAGTTGAATTACTGTCAGTTTATTGTTTAAATCCGTTAGATGAATTACTGTCAGTTTATTGTTTAAATCTGTTAGTTGAATTACTCTCAGTTCA
>NW_013851664.1:0-363 GCF_000517525.1 Limulus polyphemus
GTCTGGTTATATGTGTAGTGAAGAACATGTTCCCTGATCTTTACATATTACTAAAGACACAATGCTGAAATGTACCTACAGACTGGTTATATATGTAGTGAAGAACATGTTCCCTAATCTTTACATATTACTAAAGACACAATGTTGAAATGTACCTTGGTTTGTACAGACTGGTTATATGTGTAGTGAAAAACATGTTCCCTGATCTTTACATATTACTAAAGACACAATGCTGAAATGTACCTTGGTTTGAACAGACTAGTTATATGTGTGGTGAAGAACATGTTCCCTGATCTTTACATATTACTGAAGATACAATGCTGAAATGTACCTACAGTCTGGTTATATACACCTGGTTAAGCA
>NW_013851665.1:0-950 GCF_000517525.1 Limulus polyphemus
ACAAGATTTAACGATACTGTGTACTGTCAATAAGAAGACACACGAATTAACAAAACTGTGTACTGTCAATAAGAAGACACATGATTTAACAATACTGTGTACTGTCAATAAGAAGACACAAGATTTAACGGTGTCTTCTTATTGACAGTACACAGTATCGATAAATCTTGCGTCTTCTTATTGACAGTCATCAGTATCGTTAAATCTTGTGTCTTCTTATTGCCAGTACACAGTATTGTTAAATCTTTTGTCTTCTTATTGACAGTACACAGTTTTGTTAAATCTTGTGTCTTCTTATTGACAGTACACAGTATTGTTAAATCTTGTATCTTCTTATTGACAGTACACAGTTTTGTTAAATATTGTGTCTTCTTATTGAGAGTACACAGTATTGTTAAATCTTGTGTCTTTTTATTGAAAGTACACAGTATGTTAATTCGTGTGTCTTCTTATTGACAGTACACAGTATCGTTAAATCTTGTGTCTTCTTACTGACAGTACACAGTATCGTTAAATCTTGTGTCTTTTTATTGATAGTACACAGTATTGTTAAATCGTCAGTACACAGTATCGTTAAATTTTGTGTCTTCTTATTGACAGTACACAGTATCGTTAAATCTTGTGTCTTCTTATTGACAGTACACAGTATCGTTAAATCTTGTCTTCTTATTGACAGTACACAGTTTTGTTAAATCTTGTGTCTTCTTATTGACAGTACACAGTATTGTTAAATCTTGTCTCTTCTTATTGAAAGTACAAAGTATCGTTAAATCTTGTGTCTTCTTATTGACAGTACACAGTATCGTTAAATTTTGTTTCTTCTTATTGAAAGTACAGAGTATCGTTAAATCTTGTGTCTTCTTATTGACAGTACACAATATTGTTAAATCATGTGTCTTCTTATTGACAGTACACAGTTTTTCAATAAGAAGACACAATATTCAACGATA
>NW_013851666.1:0-363 GCF_000517525.1 Limulus polyphemus
ATACGTGATGTGCGTTTTTCGGGGTGTTGGTTAATGAAAGTGTTCCAAAACGCGACATTAATTTCTGGACGACCTAATACATACATATAAAATATATATTCAAGTAAGATAATTAAAATGTAATATATGATTTGTGATTAAAGAAATAAACAAGAACATTAATGTGTTTTAACGAAACTATCGAAGAAACCCGAAATAGTGGACATTAAAATATACACTATCTTATTATACAAAGTGCACAATTCGGATTATATATATAGTCGTGTTTTACACAAACTCTTGTATTGTACAAACTGTATAATTCAGATTATATATATAGTCGTGTTTTACACAAACTCTTGTATTGTACAAACTGTATAATTC
>NW_013851667.1:0-364 GCF_000517525.1 Limulus polyphemus
GTTGATCCTTGGTCTCCTGGTAACATAAACATAACCAACAGTTTTTAACTTTGTTGATCCTTGGTATCCTGGTAACATAAACATAACTAACACTCTTTACCTTTGTTGATCCTCGGTCTCCTGGTAACATAAACATAACCAACAGTCTTTACCTTTGTTGATCCTTGGTCTCCTGGTAACACAAACATAACCAACAGTCTTTACCTTTGTTGATCCTTGGTCTCCTGGTAACATAAACATAACTAATAGTCTTTACCTTTGTTGATCCTTTGTCTCCTGGTAACATAAACATAACCAACAGTTTTTACCTTTGTTGATCCTTGGTCTCCTGGTAACATAAACATAACCAACAGTTTTTACCTTT
>NW_013851668.1:0-360 GCF_000517525.1 Limulus polyphemus
ATAGTAAAAATCTACCAGCTCTCTATATATATACATAGTAAAAATCTACCAGCTCTCTATATATATACATAGTAAAAATCTACCAGGTCTATCTATATATATATATTAAAAATCTACCAGCTCTATCTATATATATTAAAAATCTACCAGCTCTATCTATATATATATTAAAAATCTACCAGCTCTATCTATATATATAGTAAAAATCTACCAGCTCTATCTATATATATAGTAAAAATCTACCAGCTCTATCTATCTATCTATATATATATTAAAAATCTACCAGGTCTATCTATATATAGTAAAAATCTACCAGCTCTATCTCTATATAGTAAAAATCTGCCAGCTCTATCTATATAT
>NW_013851669.1:0-363 GCF_000517525.1 Limulus polyphemus
CGTACTCGGTCAGAAGGTAGATGTTCCTTGTTTCGTACTCGGTCAGAAGGTAGATGTTCTTTGTTTCGTACTCGGTCAGAAGATAAATGTTCCTTGTTTCGTACTTGGTCAGAAGGTAGATGTTCTTTGTTTCCTACTCGGTCAGAAGATAAATGTTCTTTGTTTCGTACTCGGTCAGAAGGTAGATGTTCCTTGTTTCGTACTCGGTCAGAAGATAAATGTTCCTTGTTTCGTACTCGGTCAGAAGGTAGATGTTCCTTGTTTCGTACTCGGTCAGAAGATAGATGTTCTTTGTTTCGTACTCGGTCAGAAGATAAATGTTCCTTGTTTCGTACTCGGTCAGAAGATAAATGTTCCTTGTTT
>NW_013851670.1:0-364 GCF_000517525.1 Limulus polyphemus
AGGTCTTTAAGATATACACAGCATCAGGAGGTCTTTAAGATACACACCATATTTAGTGGACTTTAAGAAATACACAGCATCAGGAGGTCTTTAAGATATACAAAGCATCAGGAGGTCGTTAAGATATACACAATATTTAGAGGACTTTAAGATATACACAGCATCAGGAGGTCTTTAAGATATACACAGCATCAGGAGGTCTTTAAGATATACACACAATCAGGAGGTCTTTAAGATATACACAATATTTAGAGGACTTTAAGAAATACACAGCATCAGGAGGTCTTTAAGATATACACAGCATCAGGAGGTCTTTAAGATATACACAATATTTAGAGGACTTTAAGAAATACACAGCATCAGG
>NW_013851671.1:0-362 GCF_000517525.1 Limulus polyphemus
TTTACTTGGTACAACTACTAATAAAAAAACTAGGTGTAACTATAGATACCGAATTTATATCCAACATACTCATTTTAGCCTTACTTGGTACAACTACTCCATGAACACCTAGGTGTAACTATAGTTAACACATTTATAACCACCATACTCATTTTAAGCCTTACTTGGTACAAGCACTCCATATACACCTAGGTGTAACTATTGTCACTGAATTTATAACCACCATACTCATTTTTAGCCTTACTGGGTACGACTACTCCATGAACACCTAGGTGTAACTCTAGTTATCGAATTTATATCCACCATTCTCATCTTTAGCCTTACTTGGTACAACTACTCCATGAAACCTAGGTGTAACTCTA
>NW_013851672.1:0-389 GCF_000517525.1 Limulus polyphemus
ATTTTGACAATTAGCAAAAAGAAAAATATATATTTTAAATTCCGACAGACATAATCTTCTGTTTGTTTGTTTTTTCACAGTTCCTCTTAGTTTGTTCTTTAAGGATTCTAAACCAGAATTGAATGAAAAGTCTTCTGGAGTAGTGACTTGGAAAAACAAAAGACAGAAGATATCAAAATCGATTTAAAATACATCATCAACTGTTAAATTATGAGAAATAGTAAAGGAAGCACTTTCAATTATGCGAAATATATTTTCTAAATTTTTTATCTCTAATGGATTATTGGTTTTCTAAGTTTCCAATATCGTAACTGATTTCTCTCTTTCTGAATACACTCACCCCAAACACCCTTATATTACTTGCATATAAATATATTTTTATTAACGTC
>NW_013851673.1:0-363 GCF_000517525.1 Limulus polyphemus
GGTCTTTTAGTCCTCTTTCCACTAGATTTTGTTGACATTTATAAGGGTTCTTTTAGTCCGTTTTCCATTAGATTTTGTTGCCTTTGATGACGGGTTTTTAGTTTTCATTCTACTAGATTTTGTCGACGTTCATATCTGTCTTTTTAGGCCTTCATAGACTAAATTTTCGACTCTGATAACGGTATTTTTAGCCCTCTTTCCTCTTGATTTTCTTGACTTTGAAAAAGGGTTTTTAGTTTTCTTCTACTAGATTTTATCGACTTTCATAACTGTCTTTTGAGGCCTTCATAGACTAGATGTTTTCGACGTTGATAACGGTCATTTGAGCCTTTCTTATACTATATTTAATAACTTTTATAATGG
>NW_013851674.1:0-363 GCF_000517525.1 Limulus polyphemus
TTCCTAACTACTCGCAAGTGGTTCTAACACTTTATTGGTCAATCTGTGCAACTTCCTGGGCTAATCCAAAGCAAGAACCAAAACTCTCAAGTGATTGGTTACTGTGATGGTTAGTGCTCCTGTTGCCTTTTTACTTGTACTACTACACTGGTCTAGAGTAACAGATCTCATATCAAAGCACTGATTTGAGATGCTAACATAAACTTTTTAGTGGCCTTTACAGTGCTACTAACTCGACGTCAGTAACTTATCATAGTCAAGCTCGTGACCAGTGTTTTTCTCAGCGTCCTCGCTGTAGCTTAATTTTTAATAACTTTTAACTTGTGATTCTCAATACTAACTAATCAGCTGGCTGTGCTTCAC
>NW_013851675.1:0-907 GCF_000517525.1 Limulus polyphemus
GCCTATAGCAAACTGTAATGGTTTTATAATGGGGTAGTGATATGTAACTATATCATACACCAACCTATAGCCAACTGTAATGGTTTTATAATGGGGTAGTGATATGTAACTAGGTCTTACACCAACTTTGAGCAACTTGTTATGGTTTTATAATAGGAACATGATATGTAACTAAATCATACCCCAACCTATACCCAACTGTAATGGTTTTATAATGGGCTAGTGACATGTAACTAAGTCATACACCAACCTATCGCCAATTTTAATGGTTTTATAATAGGGTAATGATATGCAACTAAAACATTCACCAACATATAGCCATTTGTAATGGTTTTATAATAGGATAATGATATGTGACTAAGTCATACACCAACTTTTAGCCAAAAATGGATATAGGTTGGTGTATGACTGAGTTACATAACATTACCCTATTACAAAACAATTACAGGTAATGGTTTTATAATAGGATAATGAGATGTGACTAATTCATACACCAACCTATAGCCAACTGTAATGGTTTTATAATGGGGTAGTGAAGTTGGCTAAAGGTTGGTGTATGACTTAGTTACATATATAGGTTGGTGTATGACTGAGTTACATATCATTACCCTATTACAAAACAATTACGCCAACTGTGATGGTTTTATAATAGGAAATTTAAATGTAACTAAGTCATACACCAACTTATAGCCATTTGTAATGGTTTTATAATAAGGTAATGATATGTAACTAAGTCATACACCAACCTATAGCCAACTGTAATGGTTTTATAATAAGGTAATGATATGCAATAGGTCAGACACCAACCTATAGCCAACGGTAATGGTTTTATAATGGGCTAGTGACATGTAACTTAGTCATACACCAACCTATCGCCAATTGTAATGGTTTTATAATAGGGTAATGA
>NW_013851676.1:0-418 GCF_000517525.1 Limulus polyphemus
CCAAAAGATTTAACGATACTGTTTACTAATCAATAACAGGCCACAAGATTTAAACGAAACTGTGTACTGTACAATAAGAATACACAAGATTTAACAATACTGTGTACTGTCAATAAGAAGAAACAAGATTTAACAATGCTGTGTACTGTCAATAAGAAGACACAAGATTTAACAAGTCTGTGTACTGTCAATAAGAAGACACAAGATTTAACGATACTGTGTACTATCAATAACAAGCCAAAAGATTTAACGATACTGTGTACTATCAATAACAGGCCACAAGATTTAACGAAACTGTGTACTGTCAATAAGAATACACAAGATTTAACAATACTGTGTACTGTCAATAAGAAGAAACAAGATTTTTAACAATGCTGTGTACTGTCAATAAGAAGACACAAGATTTAACAAGTCTGTG
>NW_013851677.1:0-224 GCF_000517525.1 Limulus polyphemus
TGCAAGTTTTGTCACAGAGCATAAAAATTACCAGTCTTCAGAATATTTTTCTTGCCATAGTCATTTTGTATATATGCATATGTTATAGTCCATTATTTTCTTTATGCTACACTAATTTTGGTGTCAATGGATTCATCTGGTTTTCATCTTCAATAGTGTGTAAGTTTAGTCATGGAGCAAAGAAATTATCAAGAGTCACCAGAGAGTTTTCTGTACTTCAATTG
>NW_013851678.1:0-361 GCF_000517525.1 Limulus polyphemus
TAAAGAATAAAACACAACAAAAAATAACAACATAAAAATAGCTCACACTTTAGATATTATTTTTTAATTTTCCTGATGCATTATGCAGTTATGAAGGATATTGATGTTGCACATATTTATTTATATAATTTCATAATCTTATGGATATTTTATTATCGCTTGCTAAATAAATGATTTAAGGAGCTATGAATAAAAGGGTTTTCAAATGAATGGCAACCGTTGTTTGAAGGCTACACCTTTTAAAAAAACGTCAACAACATTCTCCTTTTTTATACCGAGTATTATACTAATATTTGATAAACAAATTTCATTATTTTAAGCTTATTAAGCTTTAAGGATTATATCTAAAGTAATTTTAAAC
>NW_013851679.1:0-361 GCF_000517525.1 Limulus polyphemus
GTAAAAAAATTAAATTTATTTATTAATTTTTCATATAAATTCCTGTAAGAAGATTGCTTTTTGTATATAAAAGATAATTAATACAGTATGCTAACCAAAACCAGATATATACATCTTAGTTTTGTATGCGTATTATCCTTATTAATAATTTTCCTATATTCTAAAATCGCATTTGAACTAAATAGGTTATAAATTAACATGCGATATTGTGATCTTGGAAGGTATTTCATTAAAATAGAACTCTTTGACAAACAGACAAAAGATAAGATATAATATAAAACTATGAAACTTTTCCTAAATATTAATCAATCAGGTTTTAACTTTTTTTTATACAGATTTGCAATGTAATTGTTCAATGATC
>NW_013851680.1:0-363 GCF_000517525.1 Limulus polyphemus
TATATAAACGAAATGTGTATTTGTTTACACCCTAACTCCCCTGAGCCTATTGGACCAATCTCAACCAAAATTTACATGTAAACACTATAAACTATGGGGAATCTCAGAAGGAGGTCAAAATTCAACTTAACCCTATTTCTATTTTGTAAAGCCTGTTGGTTAATTACTCCCAGTCAGTTGAGTCAATCTAAGATTAACGCTTTAGGCAATGTTAAATATTCTAAAGGGATTCAAGGTCAAAGTATGAAAGTTAGTGGATTGTTTCTCAAACAACCATGGTTTTCTCATGGTCACTAAGATGTAGGGTGTTCAAGGGTGGGGTCACCTCAAAATCTTTATTTGTTAGTAGACGGAAAGCAAACT
>NW_013851681.1:0-360 GCF_000517525.1 Limulus polyphemus
CACGTCACTCACTAGGTGGTATACAAGAATATATTCCTAGGTTGACTTTATGAATATTCACTATAATGTAACATGTATAGATCGAATTCGTTTGCGTTTGTTTTAGAGCAAAGCAGCATTGGGCTATCTACTGTGTCCACCGCTGGGAATCGAACCCCGGATTTTATTGTTGTAAGTTCAAGGCAACATTGGGCTATCTACTGTGTCCACTGCTGGGAATCGAACCCCGGATTTTATTGTTGTAAGTTCAAGGCAACATTGGGCTATCTACTGTGTCCACCGCTGGGAATCGAACCCCGGATTTTATTGTTGTAAGTTCAAGGCAACATTGGGCTATCTACTGTGTTCACCGCTGAGAAT
>NW_013851682.1:0-560 GCF_000517525.1 Limulus polyphemus
GTGGTTGGTGGTAATGACTAGCTGCCTTCCCTCTAGTCTTTCAGTGCTAAATTAGGGACGGCTAGCACAGATAGCCCTCGTGTAGCTTTGTGCGAAATCCATAACAAACAAACAATAAATTAGGGAACCTAATCAATATTTCAATTATGATTTTGTTGAAATGAAAAATACTGCTTTATTTAAAATATATTTCCTATTGTAAACAGTACTCAACCAATATTAAGGAAAAAAGTTTTTATAGGCACTTTTCCATTTGACATCTTCAAACATACCATCATCGTACTTAACCAATAACATATACTGCGAACAATGTACAGTTTTCACGATGAAGAAAAACAACAAAATAACATTGCTTTGCATCTAACTCGAGCTTTTTCATGTTCGTTTTATACTATTTGTTTGTTTGTAATTAAGCACAAAGCTACATAATGGGCCATCTGTGCTCTTCCCACCACGGGTATCGAAACCCGGATTCTAGCGTTGTAAGTCCGAAGACATACTGCTGTACTACTGGGGGCCTATTAAAAGGTAGTTTGTTGTTGTTGTTTGTAATTAAGCAC
>NW_013851683.1:0-362 GCF_000517525.1 Limulus polyphemus
AATGTTCTATAACACAACATACTCACAGAGTGTGAGGGAGGACACACAAACATCTTATATATCTCAGCGAGTGCGCAGAGAATGCAATGGAAAAAAAATGGCCGCCACTTTTGCAATAATACATAACCTCAGATGATGCTGATACGACAACAGCCACCAGAACGCTGATATGAAGAGACGTTTCTTGAGTTATACCCACTTACAAACCTTACAACTTTGGCCCGAATACACTTCTGCGGCCAATGACCGTCAATTAATTAATAACGTGAAGGACATTAAGAGCTGGGTGTTGAAAGCGGGTAACATGAAGCACCCCCTACAGGCCACTACTTTAACCGCTACCTCTTCCTACAAAATCACCC
>NW_013851684.1:0-362 GCF_000517525.1 Limulus polyphemus
CAACACTACCATCCCATCAGACTGTGGGTGAAGTGGCGTTGTTCTGGTCTTTCGTATGCCAAACAACTTGCAGCATTCATGGAACACAGCTGATTCAAAGTTACGGCCTTAATCTGAATGCAGTTCGTATGACACACCAAATCTGAAGAAGAAATCACTAATAGCCGAAGCTACTGTTGTAGCTTCTTGATTTGGTATTGCATATGCCTCAGGCCACTTGGTGAAATAATCCATCAACACACAAATGTACCTGTTTCTTGCACGAGTTTGGGGCAAAGGACCAGCAATGTCAACGGCTACTCTTTCCATTGGTGCGCCAACTTGATATAACTTCATTGGAGCACGTCCCCTATGCTTGGGTC
>NW_013851685.1:0-475 GCF_000517525.1 Limulus polyphemus
CAGAACATTTCAGTTGGGATGAAGTGAACAAAGGAACAAATGACGCTGCTGAAGACGTGCCACCTGAAGAAGCCACCGTCGGAGAAGAAACTCTACTCAGTTTTGTGAAGGGACGGTGAAGCTCTTGATGAAGTTACTACCACTGATGTGACTGTTACCGACGATAGGACATTTCGTGATGAACCAGATGAACCCCACGTGAGGCAGAAGCCAACAAGACGGAGACCAATACGGAAAAAGATACGTCCCATAAAATTAAGAGGCTCTGTTGAATTGAAATTTTTTGTTTGTGATTCTGTACATTTTAATTAAGTTATTGTTAATTGTTATTGGTTTATTGTAAGTGGTTATTGTTATGGACGAACAATATTAAGGAGGGGGCAGTGTTGCGTCAGCGAGATCACGTGACTATTGCCACACCACCTGCTTTCTAGAACTATCCTGTACCTTGGCGAATGCTCTAGCATTTACTAGA
>NW_013851686.1:0-502 GCF_000517525.1 Limulus polyphemus
GATATAGACTCTATAGAATATTTGTGTGATAGAGATGATATAATATTGTCAGTTCGATATACACCCTATAGAATATTTGTGTCATAGAGATGATAGAACATTGTCAGTATGATATAGACTCTATAGAATATTTGTGTAATAGAGATGATAGAATATTGTCAGTTTGATATAGACCCTATAGAATATTTGTGTAATAGAGATGATAGAATATTGTTAGTATGGTATAGACCCTATAGAATATTTGGGTAATAGAGATGATAGAATATTGTCAGTATGATATAGACCCTATAGAATATTTGTGTACTAGAGATGATAGAATATTGTCAGTTTGATATAGACCCTATAGAATATTTGTGTAATAGAGATGATAGAATATTGTTAGTTTGATATAGACTCTATAGAATATTTGTGTAATAAAGATGATAGAATAGTGTTAGTTTGATATAGACTCTATAGAATATTTGTGTGATAGAGATGATATAATATTGTCAGTTCGATATAC
>NW_013851687.1:0-362 GCF_000517525.1 Limulus polyphemus
AATGATTATAATACATTTTATCAGAAGAAGCTATTGTTATCAATGATTATAATACATTTTATCAAGACAAGCTATTGTCCTCAATGATTATAATACATTTTATCAGAAGAAGCTATTGTTATCAATGATTATAATATATTTTATCAGGAGAAGCTATTGTTATCAATGATTATAATATATTTTATCAGGACAAGCTATTGTCCTCAATGATTATAATACATTTTATCAGGACAAGCTATTGTCATCTATAATTATAATACATTTTATCAGGACAAGCTATTGTCATCAATGATTATAATACATTTTATCAGAAGAAGCTATTGTCATCAATGATTATAATACATTTTATCAGGACAAGCTAT
>NW_013851688.1:0-363 GCF_000517525.1 Limulus polyphemus
GCATTTCTAAGCATAGAAAAATGTCTTGATCCGGTTCAAAAGCGAAAACAATTATGGCATTGACGGCTATTTTTAAAGTCCTTGGGAACTTTGTTTGAAAATACTGACTCTTATATTCTGACTAAATTTGGTTAAACAATATATTTTAATGTTCTTCAGAATACTACTGCAGTGAATATTATATATAACTACTGTGTGTATTCTAATTTTTACTATAAATAAAGATAAAAATGAGATGGCGAAAATTATTGTACAATATATTTTCAAATTATTTATAATTTATAAATCTCTTGTTCATTTAGAAAATATATATTGTAATTTAACAAATACAGAAAATACAAAGCAAATCATAGGATATTAGAT
>NW_013851689.1:0-363 GCF_000517525.1 Limulus polyphemus
GTTTACATGTACTAACTGTTTGTTCTTTCCATAGATTTCTTGAAGTTCATAATTAACTGGGCTTGTCTGTTTCAAGACTCTAAAAGGACCTTTCCATAGCTTTGCTAACTTTTTGGTATTTCCTCTTCTAACTATTGGGGTATACAACAACACTTTATCTCCTAGCTTTATATCACTGACCTGTGCCTTTTTATTTACTTGTTTTTCTCTACTTTCGCAGCTTTAGTTAGATGTTTGTTAGCTAAGTCAAATGCTATTTGCATTCTCTGTAGTAATTCTGCTTTATAGTCGTAAGCTATTGCATGACTATTTCTTTTAGGAGCCAATATTTCTTGCATAGGTAAGATAACATCTCTACCGTGC
>NW_013851690.1:0-363 GCF_000517525.1 Limulus polyphemus
TCATGTTTGATCTAAAATTGTTTCAAACTGTATAGTAAAAGTTGAATGATGCTAATGGCTTATGTAGTTTTGGTGCACCAACACCCCAGCTTTGTTATTTATATACTAAAGAGAAAACTCTGCTGTAACTGTGGATTAATCTATGCGATACTTCTTGGGAAATCTGTCTCATCTGTGGATATCACAATAGTGCTGTCTCCTACTTCGTTTTACATCATAAAAGTATTTGTTATGACTGTGGATTAATCTATCTGATACTTCTTGGGAAACCGATCTTATTTGTCAATATTACAATAGTGCTGTCTCCTACTTTGTTTTACATCATAAAAGTATTTGTTATGACTGTGGATTAATCTATCCATT
>NW_013851691.1:0-363 GCF_000517525.1 Limulus polyphemus
ATTAATGTCCAAGTTGCCAAATCTAGTTATTGAGGCTAATTATATTAAAATGTCATTACAATGCACTTGCCACATCTAGTTATTGTGGTTAAGTATATTAACATGTCATTACAGTCCACGTTACCACATCTAGTTATTGAGGTTATGTATATTATATCAAAACAATTTTGGAGCATTAACAGGTCATTACAATCCATATTTCCACATGTAGTTATTGAAGTTAAGTATATTATATTAACATGTAAATACAGTCCACGTTGCCACATCTAGTTATTGTGATTAAGTATATTATATTAACATGTCATTACAGTCCAATAACCACATCTAGTTATTGAGGTTAAGTATGTTATATTAAAACAATTT
>NW_013851692.1:0-363 GCF_000517525.1 Limulus polyphemus
CATCTCCGGAGAAGAATAACATCTTCAAGCCTCAACTGGTCCCATTGTGCCCAATAGTTCTTTGTCACAGGTCTTAGACTAGACACCTTCTCCCAAGCAGGGTGCAAAACACTTGCTTTTAGAAAATCAATCACTGGCTTCAAATCTTGGTCTTTCTCTTGTTCTGCTTTGATATCTATATTTGGTTCCACTTCACCATCATCCACTCTTTAAGTCAGCTTGACTTCAGCTTGATGGCACCTGGTTAGTTCAACCTCTGTTTTGCAGCAATGTTTGCAGTCATTTTTGCAGGGTCTTCATCTCAGTCCATCAGCATTACCATGGGATTTTTCTTCTCTATATTCAATATTATAATTATACTGG
>NW_013851693.1:0-362 GCF_000517525.1 Limulus polyphemus
GATATAGTACAGTATATATAATATTGTATTGTATGGTATAGTACAGTATATATAATATAGTATTGTATGGTATAGTACAGCATATATATATAATATAGTATTGTATGGTATAGTACATTATATATAATATAGTATTGTATGGTATAGTACAGTATATATATAATATAGTATTGTATGGTATAGTACAGCATATATATATAATATTGTATTGTATGGTATAGTACAGTATATATAATATAGTATTGTATGGTATAGTACAGCATATATATATAATATAGTATTGTATGGTATAGTACAGCATATATATATAATATAGTATTGTATGGTATAGTACAGTATATATAATATAGTATTGTATGGTA
>NW_013851694.1:0-363 GCF_000517525.1 Limulus polyphemus
TACACTTTATCGTTGCGTAGTAATATGCAGCGTTTTACTTTCCTACTGTTTGTTTTAAAGGAGTTATGGAACGTTTTGCGTTTTGTACCAGTACGTCGTTCCATTTGGACGGATCATCTCCAAATTTTGTATGAACGTTCGTTGCATACTTGCGTATTTACATGCAAAATTCTAGCGTTCTATTGTCATTTTTGCGATTTTTGTGGTCGTTTTATGTTACTCTTTTATTGGCTTTTCTGAAAGCGTATGTGTACTGCAGTGAAGCTTTTGGTTACTGATGGTTTTTCGATTTCATGTTACCAGAGGGTCCTAAATTGATGATTCTTCACCAAATTTGGTATGTAGGTACACTTTAACGTTGCG
>NW_013851695.1:0-679 GCF_000517525.1 Limulus polyphemus
GGGACCATTAATTACCAAGTCTTGTTGTTTATATCGAAAAACAGAAAACTTGTTACAGTGAAATCTTCAGTAAGAAACAGGAAAGAGACCATTAATTACCAAGTCTTGTTGTTTATATCGAAAAACAGAAAACTGATTACAGTGAAATCTTCTGAGAGAAACAGGAAAGAGACGACACACAAAGTCATGTACACATTGCAGTCGAGTCTAGTGGAAGAAACAAGAAAGAGACGACACACAAAGTCATGTACACATTGCAGTCGAGTCTAGTGGGAGAAACAGGAAACGACTGCAATTTGTACATGACTTTGTGTGTCGTCTCAATCTACTGGAAGAAACAGGAAATAGACGACACACAAAGTCATGTACACATTGCAGTCGAGTCTAGTGGAAGAAACAGGAAATAGACGACACACAAAGTCATGTACAAATTGCGGTCGAGTCTAGTGGAAGAAACAGGAAATAGACGACACACAAAGTCATGTACACATTGCAGTCGAGTCTACTGGAAGAAACAGGAAATAGACGACACACAAAGTCATGTACACATTGCGGTCGAGTGTAGTGGAAGAAACAGGAAATAGACGACACACAAAGTCATGTACACATTGCAGTCGAGTCTAGTGGGAGAAACAGGAAAGAGACGACACACAAAGTCATGTACACATTGCAGTCGAGT
>NW_013851696.1:0-363 GCF_000517525.1 Limulus polyphemus
CATGTTTAAAGTAACTTTAACTTATTAGACGTGTTTAAAGTAACTTTAACTTATTATCACACGTTTAAAGTAACTTTAACTTATTATCACACGCTTAAAGTAACTTTAACTTATTAGCACATGTTTAAAGTAACTTTAACTTATTAGCACATGTTTAAAGTAACTTTAACTTATTAGCACACGTTTAAAGTAACTTTAACTTATTAGCACACGTTTAAAGTAACTTTAACTTATTAGCACACGTTTAAAGTAACTTTAACGTATTAGCTCACGTTTAAAGTAACTTTAACTTATTATCACACGTTTAAAGTAACTTTAACTTATTAGCACACGTTTAAAGTAACTTTAACTTATTAGCACACG
>NW_013851697.1:0-363 GCF_000517525.1 Limulus polyphemus
CTGGTCTTCAGGTATCAACTCCTTATAACCCTGTTGACTTTGTTAGTAAGTGTTACATTACTTCATTGGTACTGGTCTTCAGGTATCAACTCCTTATAAGCCTGTGGACTTCAGTAGTAAGTGTTATGTTACTTCATTGGTACTGGTCTACAGGTATTAACTCCTTATAAGACTGTTGACTTTAATAGTAAATGTTATGTTACTTCAAAATCCTTTTATAAAATCAAATTTCACAGATGTAAAGCTAGAAGATTCTAATGTTAGAAGGTGGGAGTTTTGATGCACATTATCTTATATTTCAGTGGAGCAAGTTAAAAAGGGTCCAGAGGTTCAAGAAAAAATAATTGCAGCAGCTTGTGAAAC
>NW_013851698.1:0-363 GCF_000517525.1 Limulus polyphemus
GGTCAATAACAGAAATATAAGATATACACGGAGTTGAAGTGAATAACAGAAATAGAAGATATACACGGAGTTGAAGTGAATAACAGAAATAGAAGATATACACGGAGGTGAAGTCAATAACAGAAATAGAAGATATACACGGAGTTGAAGTCAATAACAGAAATAGAAGATATGCACGGAGTTGAAGTCAATAACAGAAATAGAAGCTATACACGGAGTTGAAGTCAATAACAGAAATAGAAGATATGCACGGAGTTGAAGTCAATAACAGAAATAGAAGACTATACACGGAGTTGAAGTCAATAACAGAAATAGAAGATATACACAGAGTTGAGGTCAATAACAGAAATAGAAGATATACAC
>NW_013851699.1:0-363 GCF_000517525.1 Limulus polyphemus
CAGAGTAGGTCGATATCCTGTCAGTAGAGTTGTTCTGGTCACCTTACTATAGTACAGAGTAGGTCGATATCCTGTCAGTAGAGTTGTGTTGGTCACCTTACTGTAGTACAGAGTAGGTCGATATCCTGTCAGTAGATTTGTTCTGGTCACCTTACTGTAGTACCGAGTTGGTCGATATCTTGTCAGTAGAGTTGTGTTGGTCACCTTACTGTAGTACAGAGAAGGTCGATATCCTGTCAGTAGATTTGTTCTGGTCACCTTACTATAGTACAGAGTAGGTCGATATCTTGTCAGTAGAGTTGTTCTGGTCACCTTACTGTAGTACAGAGTAGGTCGATATCTTGTCAGTAGAGTTGTTCTGGT
>NW_013851700.1:0-363 GCF_000517525.1 Limulus polyphemus
TACATTACTCTACCATCTTACAGGAAGACATCAGAGAATGTTTCAGTTATTCAGTCAAATATTATCATATAACATTCTAATAGATTAATTTGTTTTTCGGGAGATATGAAATGATCATTCATTTATTTTAATATCATTGAAGATGGTTCAAAGTAATCTTTATCAGAACAGCGACAGATGAGCAAAAAATATGATACTTTAGTATGTAAATATTACACAGAAAGTGGAGGCTGTTTAATAACATCTAAAAAAGTGATAATGTTAAGCAACTTACTTTTAATATTCAACAGCTTATTAACGAAATATATATATATGTGTGTGTGAGAATAAAGTTAGAAATTCTTTAAGTTAAAAAAATCACCA
>NW_013851701.1:0-363 GCF_000517525.1 Limulus polyphemus
GGAAGTTCTGAAACTACTGGTGAGTACTGTCTTCTGGAAGTTCTGAAACTATGGGTGAGTATTGTCTTCTGGAAGTTCTGAAACTACTGGTGAGTACTGTCTTCCGGAAGTTCTGAAACTATGGGTGAGTACTGTCTTTTGGATGTTCTGAAACTATGGGTGAGTACTGTCTTCTGGAAGTTCTGAAACTACGGGTGAGTACTGTTATCTGAAAGTTCTGAAACTACTGGTGAGTACTGTCTTCTGGAAGTTCTGAAACTATGGGTGAGTATTGTCTTCTGGAAGTTCTGAAACTATGGGTGAGTATTGTCTTCTGGAAGTTCTGAAACTACGGGTGAGTATTGTCTTCTGGAAGTTCTGAAA
>NW_013851702.1:0-362 GCF_000517525.1 Limulus polyphemus
AGAATACCACCAATAAGTCAGCTTCAGGAAACCAGTAATGGTTGGTGTTGAGGGACGCCCACCAACCCCCATTGTGAAAATCCCAACAGCTAAGTGTAAAATGGCAAGCACATATAGTGTCTACGTGACAGGAAAGCTGGATGGCCAAAGGTGAAATTTTGTCATAGATTATGCATCTCAGCAAACCCTTGTTAGTATCAAGGTGCTGGATCACAAAGAAGTACCAGAAGCCATACAGAAGCTCTGCGGTGTGACAGGACATTATGCAAAGTTTAGGGGACCAGTGTGGGTAACTATTGACCTCATGGGCATCAAGGACAGACACAAAGTATACTTGGCTGACATTGAAGACCAATGCATAT
>NW_013851703.1:0-363 GCF_000517525.1 Limulus polyphemus
GTTACTTTTAAATTTTGGTTTTAGTTACTCTTGAAACAGAACACTTTCAGGGACCCTGTATAAGCACATATTTTCAAGTATAATGAGGTTAATTTTCATCATTTCCAAATTGTTTTATATCACCATTCACCTAATCTGTATCAAAAGGATGTAATTATTATTGAAAATTTATGCATTTTTGTCATGAAATGTTTAGTTTAAGAAAACAAGACAAGAAAAATCATTGTGATTCCTAAGTTCTTTTACTTTCAAAACAAAAATGGTTGCACTGAATTATTTACATACAATTTTGAAATAGAGAGAGAGAGAAGAAAAAAAAAGAGGTTAAGAGCTCCACTCCAGCATTTCAGAATTTTTTAGCTC
>NW_013851704.1:0-362 GCF_000517525.1 Limulus polyphemus
ATGACCCTAACCTTAGTTTCCCTCTTATATTAGGGGAACAAGTTAAACGCGGTAGCAGACGAAAGAACGTTACCGACTATCGGAGAATTTTCCACGGACCCGATCTCGACGGCGGTACCTTACGCCTCTGCGGAACGCCTCCGGCGAACGCGGCCGAGGTTCCGTCGGCGATACCTCGACCGGTGGTTGGCGTTCAATGCCGAGGCTTTCCGCGTATCTGAGGCGGAGACCGTACCCCGTACTTTTGAGAGGGATGACCACTAACCTTAGTTTCCCTCTTATATTAGGGGAACAAGTTAAACGCGGTAGCAGACGAAAGAACGTTACCGACTATCGGAGAATTTTCCACGGACCCGATCTCG
>NW_013851705.1:0-361 GCF_000517525.1 Limulus polyphemus
ACATCAAAAGTTTAGAACTGCCTTTAAGTTTATTCAATTACATATGTTCTTATCGCGTTTCACAAGTATTTGTTTACATTTATTTATTTTTGAAGTTCTCGGATAGGTTGTGTACTTGCAGCGTAACTGTGTAACGTTAAACCTGCATTGTGCCGTATAACTGCACAAAATTTGACTCGACACTGTGAGTCTGAGGAAATAGAACTTCTTAGAATTGCCCACAGTAGTTTCAGGCCTATTAGTATAAGTTATAACTAAGTACAGATAGTGATGATATCATATTAGTAAGGTTATACTTGTACTAAACGTTCGCACTAATAGTAATATATATATATATATATATATATATATATATATATAA
>NW_013851706.1:0-364 GCF_000517525.1 Limulus polyphemus
CATATATTATCCACAAGGTTCTTATTGTAACCCATATATTATCCACAAGGTTCTTATTGTAACACATACATTATAAACAAGGTTCTTATTGTTACCCATATATTATCCACAAGGTTCTTATTGTAACCCATACATTATAAACAAGGTTCTTATTGTAACCCATACATTATAAACAAGGTTCTTATTGTAACCCATACATTATAAACAAGGTTTTTATTGTAACCCATACATTATAAACAAGGTTCTTATTGTAACCCATACATTATAAACAAGGTTCTTGTTGTAACCCATACATTATAAACAAGGTTCTTATTGTAACCAATACATTATAAACAAGGTTCTTATTGTAACCCATATATTATCC
>NW_013851707.1:0-363 GCF_000517525.1 Limulus polyphemus
GTTTTCTAATTCCTGACCTAGAATACAGTGAAAAGGCTCAACAGTGTTATTTAAGTCACTTTCATAGCACACACGTACTTTTGATCACGATAACGTTTCATTTTTCTAAGTAGTTTTTACTAAAAATGTGGTGATTCAATAATTACTTCTAGACTGGTGAAATAATTGAAAATTAGGTGCATTTTGGAGGTACAGACAAATTCGTTTTCGTTAAATTCTATAACTTTCGTTATTCATTGAGCAATAGCTTCCCGTCGTTTTTGACATGCTTTTACACTAGTATATATATATACATATATATAAACCAGGATTAAAAACCATAGGCGTCGCCAGGCGTAGGGAGTCGTCGGTGTGAATCTCAAC
>NW_013851708.1:0-363 GCF_000517525.1 Limulus polyphemus
GTCAATAAGAAGACACAAGATTTAACGATACTGTATAATGTCAATAAGAAGACACAAGATTTAACGATACTGTGTACTGTCAATAAGAAGACACAAGATTTAACGATACTGTGTACTGTCTTTAAGAAGACTCAAGATTTAACAAAACTGTGTACTATCAATAAGAACACACACGATTTAGCAATACTGTGAACTATCAATAAAAAGACACAAGATTTAACGATATTGTGTACTGTCAATAAGAAGACACAAGATTTATCGATACTGTGTACTTACAATAAGAATACACAAGATTTAACGATACTGTGTACTTTTAATAAGAAAACACAAGATTTAACAATACTGTGTACTGTCAACAAGAAG
>NW_013851709.1:0-363 GCF_000517525.1 Limulus polyphemus
AAGGGCTTGATTTAAATGTTCCAGTTGCTGACTATAGATCTCTGCATTAACAGTTCGCTGTGGATTGAGGAGTTCAAAATGAATTTCCTCCTCTGATGTTCTACCAACCTAGACTCGATCACTTTCAGCGGATGGAGTCCAGGTTTTGGGGTCGGAAGTGGTTTTTGTTTAGGACTGAGCCATTGCTTTTGGCGTTTAATATTCGCATAGAGAATTAATTTTTCATCAACAGTGACAGTTCTGTCTAAAAACGGTTCATGTGCATTACACGCCAGAAGAGACGAAGCAATTTTCACATGTTGGAAACGATGATCATCGGAGAGTTCATGAGGCACCCAAACACCTTCTTTAAGGAGTTTCCCA
>NW_013851710.1:0-359 GCF_000517525.1 Limulus polyphemus
ATCAAACAATAAAAAGTATATGATAAATTACCAATCATTTGCATTTCAGATCAACAAACTGATCATCAGATGCCTGATTTTAATAACAATGAAATGAAAGGATCATTGATATTATCTCATAACACATTTTCCTTTATCATAGTAATAACATTAAACGTTTCAATTGTCCTTAATACTATAATCTATAAACAGAAGACCACATTGTAAGTTAGGTTTATCTTTTGGTAGTATGATCATTTCCTAGTTTAAAAGAATGTTCCAGGTCAAGATCAGAACGTCCATTAGGAGCAATCTCTTGGATATGGGGTGCTTTTCTGTACTTCGGCAAGCCTTCCAATGTGTTACAGAACATACCTAAA
>NW_013851711.1:0-363 GCF_000517525.1 Limulus polyphemus
CAAACCAAGACTGATGGTTCTATATAAACAGTACTACTTTTTCTACAAACCAATACTGATGGTTCTATATAAACAGTAGTATCTTCTCCTACAAACCAAGACTGGTGGTTCTATGTAAACAGTAGTATCTTCATCTACAAACCAAGACTGATGGTTCTATATAAACAGTACTATTTTTTCTACAAACCAATACTGATGGTTCTATATAAACAGTAGTATCTTCTCCTACAAACCAAGACTGATGGTTCTATGTAAACAGTAGTATCTTCATCTACAAACCAAGACTGGTTGTTCTATATAAACAGTAGTATCTTCTCCTACAAACCAAGACTGATGGTTCTATATAGATAGTAGTATCTTCTC
>NW_013851712.1:0-363 GCF_000517525.1 Limulus polyphemus
ATTCCTTGTGTCTTGAATCATTGTCCAATACGAACAGATCTTATGACTCAGATTTCCTATATTCCTTGTGTCTTGAATCATTTTCCAATACTAACAAACCTTATAACTCTGATTTCCTCTATTCCTTGGGTCTTGAATCATTGTCCAATACGAAAAGATCTTATAACTCAGATTTCCTGTATTCCTTGTGTCATGAATCATTATCCAATACTAATAGATCTTATAACTCAGATTTCCTGTATTCCTTGTGTCTTGAATCATTATCCAATACGAACAGATCTTACAAAACAGATTTCCTTTATTCCTTGTGTCTTGAATCATTGTCCAATCTGAACAGATCTTATAATTCTGATTTCCTGTATT
>NW_013851713.1:0-363 GCF_000517525.1 Limulus polyphemus
ATTAACATAGCTGTAAGGGAAGTTTTAAACTAGGACTAGACAGTAGTAAGGGCCTGGAAAAAGTAAATTCAAAAAGAATAGGAGGCAGAGAAAAGTTTACCATAGGAAATGAGTATAGAAATAGTTATAAGGATAGGCTTAATTGTTACTATTGTAATGCTAGAAGAATAAGAAATAAAATAGATGAGAGGAATTTCTTTGGAATACGGAGTTATAGGCTATTTAATAGGGATAGAGTATTAAAGATGGGAGGAGGAGTGGCTTTATATGTAAAATGTGAATTACATCCTGTTGAAGTTGAGGATATCAAAGATTATAGCAAGAAGATTGAATCCATTTGTGGATTATTGGATATAAAGGGAA
>NW_013851714.1:0-363 GCF_000517525.1 Limulus polyphemus
CATTAGTGTAGATATACACATATTAATGAAGAGCAAAATATTATATGTAGCTGACCATTATTACGTCATAAGTGTAGATATACACGTATTAATGAAGAACAAAATGTTTAACAAGAAATGTGAAAGTGTTTTTACATGGTAGTATCTAAGGTTATATTCCTAGTATCTAAGGTTATATTCCTAGTATCTAAGGTTATATTCCTAGTATCTAAGGTTATATTCCTGTAACAAACGAAATACTGCTAAGTGTGAGTTTGATATGTCAAAATAATGACTTAAAATGACAAAACAGGGCGACTCGTGTGTAAAAACAACAACAACATTGATAAATACGCTTCGTATTGAATCACAAGATAAGCTGCA
>NW_013851715.1:0-364 GCF_000517525.1 Limulus polyphemus
ATTAGGCTCTACACTCTATTTGTGGCCCTTAATATGGATTAGACTCTACACTCTATTTGTGACTTAATATGGATTAGGCTCTACACTCTATTTGTGGATCTTAATATGGATTAGACTCTACACTCTATTTGTGGCTCTTAATATGGATTAGGCTCTACACTCTATTTGTGACTTAATATGGATTAGTCTCTACACTCTATTTGTGGATCTTAATATGGATTAGGCTCTACACTCTATTTGTGGCTCTTAATATGGATTAGGCTCTACACTCTCTTTGTGTCTCTTAATATGGATTAGACTCTACACTCTATTTGTGGTTCTTAATATGGATTAGGCTCTACACTCTATTTGTGGCTCTTAATAT
>NW_013851716.1:0-363 GCF_000517525.1 Limulus polyphemus
CTTGACGGAAATAGATAAAAAAAAAAACTATAACCTGAGCGCTTTCGAAAGGTGGACCTTTCTTCTTCGGGGGCAAACTGGTAATGGTGATGTTTCTGTTTACCATGGCAGTTATTACGATTTAAACCTTTTAACCCCAGGCCAAATTAACTTTAACTATCAACTTTGATCAAGGGTCAAAAGTAATCGTGAGAAAAAAAAATGGTGAATTTTAAACCTGTCTATGAGGCATGGGTGGCACCGATCACAGTAAAGGTGTTGAAGTTTAATGTGTCTCCTTTGTCTATGAAACATGAGTGGCACCGGTCACAGTAAAGGTGTTGTAGTTTAATGTGTCTCCTTTGTCTATGAGGCATGGGTGCC
>NW_013851717.1:0-363 GCF_000517525.1 Limulus polyphemus
CGAAATATTGAATGTACTTTAAGATACTGCTTAGGTTTTTGTCGATATATGATGACTGGTAAGGTTGCATTACAGGTTGCACGTATAGTTTCCCAGAGTTTTTCAGTTAACCATCGCATCCGTCATAAATAATAGGTATAAATCAATAATTACAGTTGGATAGGCAGGATTCTTACGATAATCACAAAATGTTTAGGAAAAACACCCCTTGAGCAATATATATATAGGGGGACTATAAGGTTAACCAAAACTCAATCCTCGTAGTGAATTTTACTTTTTTTTAGCAGCATATATTGGAAGACCACATTCCAAACTCAAGCTTCATGATGATTTTTACTTCTTAAGCAGTATGTGTTGTATGGC
>NW_013851718.1:0-360 GCF_000517525.1 Limulus polyphemus
ATCCTGTAAGTTTGAACTATTGGTAGTCACATATATCCCGTAAGTTTGAACTCTTGGTAGTCACATATATCCCGTAAGTTTGAACTCTTGGTAGTCACATATATCCTGTAAGTTTGAACTCTTGGTAGTCACATATATCCTGTAAGTTTGAACTCTTGGTAGTCACATATATCCTGTAAGTTTGAACTCTTGGTAGTCACATATATCCTGTAAGTTTGAACTCTTGGTAGTCACATATATCCTGTAAGTTTGAACTCTTGATAGTCACATATATCCTGTAAGTTTGAACTCTTGGTAGTCACGTATATCCTGTAAGTTTTTTTTTTTAGTATTAAAACGTTCCGAATTGGCACTAATGCT
>NW_013851719.1:0-363 GCF_000517525.1 Limulus polyphemus
CTGGTTATATCCCCTGTTATGTAGTTTGTTATTAGGCTGGTTATTTCTCCTGTCACGTAGTTTGTTATTAGGCTGGTTATATTTCCTGTTACGTAGTTTGTTATTAGGCTGGTTATATCCCCTGTCACGTAGTTTGTTATTAGGCTGGTTATTTCTCCTGTCACGTAGTTTGTTATTAGGCTGGTTATATCCCCTGTCACGTAGTTTGTTATTAGGCTGGTTATTTCTCCTGTCACGTAGTTTGTTATTAGGCTGGTTATTTCTCCTGTCATGTAGTTTGTTATTAGGCTGGTTATATCCCCTGTTACGTAGTTTGTTATTAGGCTGGTTATTTCTCCTGTCACGTAGTTTGTTATTAGGCTG
>NW_013851720.1:0-356 GCF_000517525.1 Limulus polyphemus
ACTTTTCTGATCTCAGTCTACAAGTGATAGAGAAGTTTAATATAAAAAGTGGAATTGAAATTAAATTTGTTATTCAGTTTTACAATATGATTATTATAAAAAATATATACACATTAACTATTAACCCATTGCCTTACTTTCATTAAAATTCTGACCAATTTATACTATGTTTTACAAATAATGAACAACTCGTAATAATAATATATTTAATTTTATGTATTATTTTAAAACAGTAAGCTTATGTCTATAAAACTGACCAGGAACAACTTTTCGAATAGGTATGACGACAAGGTAAGGTAATGAGTTAATGACGACAAGGTAAGGCAATGAGTTAATGACGACAAGGTAAGGCAATG
>NW_013851721.1:0-362 GCF_000517525.1 Limulus polyphemus
TCTCTTTTAATGACTTTCATAATAGTATTTTTAATCTTTCTTAAACTGTATTTTGTCGACTGTTATAACGGTCTTTTAGTCTTCCTTCCACTAGATTTTGTTGACACTGATATGGGTCTTTTTAGTAAGTTTTCAACTATATTTGGTCGACTGTTATAACGGACTTTTGGTCTTCCTTCCTTCAGATTTTGTGGACATTGATAAGGGTCCTTTTAGTTAGTTTTCCACTAGATTTTGTTGACTTTGAAAACGTGTTTTTAGTTTTCTTCCATTCGATTTTTTCGACTTTCATAACTGTCTTTTTAGGCCTTCATAGACTACATATGTTCGACTTTGATAGAGGTATTTTTAGTGTTTCTTAC
>NW_013851722.1:0-363 GCF_000517525.1 Limulus polyphemus
ATTTAACTATAATGTGTCCTTTCAATAAGAAGTCACAAGATTTTACGATGCTGTGTACTGACAATAAGAAGACACAAGATTTAACGATACTTTGTACTGTCAATAAGAAGACACAAGATTCAACGATACTGTGTACTGTCAATAAGAAGATACAAGATTTAACGATACTGTGTACTGTCAATAAGAAGACACAAGATTTAACGATACTGTGTACTGTCAATAAGAAGACACAAGATATAACAATACTGTGTACTGTCAGTAAGAAAACACAAGATTTAACGATACTGTGTACTGTCAATAAGAAGACACAAGATTTAACGATATTGTGTACTTTCAATAAGAAGACACAAGATATAACAATAC
>NW_013851723.1:0-359 GCF_000517525.1 Limulus polyphemus
AAATTCAGACATTTTTGTGTGATATTTATAGATATTGTTACATATCCAGTCGTTAGTTAATTTTCCGTAAATTCGTTACGAGCGAAACAAAGCACAAAAAGGCGCGTAATCAGAATAAACACGCGGATTGTTGATATTGTTACGTCTCCGTTTGTTAATTGATTTTCCGTAACTTCGTTCCGACGAAACTTAAGCGACACAAGTTCCTTCTTAATAAAACTGGTTTATTCTTTCCGAATACAACTTTACCGATACATTCAACTTCAACAATCGCGCTAAACAAACGCTATAACAGCGAACGTGCTCAATAATACTTCTGACTGCAGATCAATTACTCACTATCTATACACACATTACCC
>NW_013851724.1:0-362 GCF_000517525.1 Limulus polyphemus
GCCATCTCTACCTTTCCAGCTCTTCCTGAAACATTTAAATTGTCGAAATCTTCACTTCGCCATCTCTTGCCTTCAATTAGCCATCTCTGTCTTTCCAGTTCTCCCTGAAACATTTAAATTGTCGAAATCTTCACTTCGCCATCTCTGCCTTTTCCAGTTCTCTCTGAAACATTTAAATTGTCGAAATCTTCACTTCGCCATCTCTGCCTTTTCCAGTTCTCCCTGAAACATTTAAATCAAAACAAATATCTTAAATCCCTTCCAAATATCAATAATCTCAGCCCACGAACTATTAATCAGATACCCCCTTTTAAATATAGTTATTAAAAGCCCGCTTTTAATTAAACGTATTTTCCACTACG
>NW_013851725.1:0-363 GCF_000517525.1 Limulus polyphemus
AAATGATGGAGCCTCGATCCTGTATTGTCAGTATTACTTGGATTTGATATTAATCACACAATAACATAGCCGACTATAGCCCCATATACTGTTAATATGCATGGTGGATTATATTCACTCTATGTTTACTCAAATGTTATAGAACCTAGTATTGTTGGTAGTGCCTTACCCGACACTATAGCTCCATATACTGTTAATATGCATGGTGGATTATATTCACTCTATGTTTACTAAGATATTGTAGAACCTAGTATTGTTGGTAGTGCCTTACCCGACACTATAGCTCCATATACTGTTAATATGCTTGGTGGATTATATTCACTCTATGTTTACTAAGATATTGTAGAACCTAGTATTGTTGGT
>NW_013851726.1:0-361 GCF_000517525.1 Limulus polyphemus
AATCGTAAGAGCGATAATTAACACTATCAGGATGAATGTACAATTTGATTAATCGTAAGAGCGATAATTAACACTATCAGAATGAATGATGAAATTTACAGTTGAAATTAAAAGAACACATTTTGTTTTTGTTTTTTAGCGCAAAGTCACATTGGGCTATCTGCTGCGTCCACATTGGGGAGTCGAACCTCGGAGTTTAGCGTTGTAAATACATAAACTTATCGCTGACTCACCGGAGGGGAGAGATTAATAATACACCCTGTTTTCCCGTTGCTTGTTGTTCAAGTAGCTTTGACACGTGATGTACGCCAAAATAAGAAGGTGTAATTAAAGTAACGCCTGTTTTTTACAGTTTTTAAAA
>NW_013851727.1:0-475 GCF_000517525.1 Limulus polyphemus
AAGCTTTTACATGTTACTAATATTTTCTATCTTTTGTTACCTTTAAGATTTATTTAAACGTTTACAAGCTTCCATACCATTTTTCTCAATTCTTCTTTATACCTTGTGGTTATGTTCCTACGGAAGCATCCAACTTCAAAATCGACTTCATTATGTTGAATACAAGTGTTCCTAAAGAATCGTAAAACTTCAAAATCAGCCTCATTATGTGGAATACAAGTGTTCCTAAAGAAGCATCCAACAACAACATCAGCCTCATTATGTGGAATACAAGTGTTCCTACGGAAGCATCCAACAACAACATCAGCCTCATTATGTTGAATACAAGTGTTCCTAAAGAAGCATCCAACAACAACATCAGCCTCATTATGTGGAATACAAGTGTTCCTAAAGAAGCATCCAACAACAACATCAGCCTCATTATGTGGAATACAAGTGTTCCTACGGAAGCATCCAACAACAACATCAGCCGCAT
>NW_013851728.1:0-586 GCF_000517525.1 Limulus polyphemus
GACAGTTAAAAATTAATGTTTAACAAGTAAACTTTCATAACAAATCATAGAAAAAATTAGGTTTACACTACAGTAAAATGTTAACATAACAAAAACTTCATTCTTTTTTTTTTTTTTGCAATAATTATACATTTTCTGATACTAAAAAATCTGTTAATAACAGATATATGTTTACAGAACACTTTGTATGTATAATTTCTAATAGTTGTTGGGAAAGCCTCAAAGTGTGGCTTTATCAAAATTGTGAGACATTATTTTCTTGGTAATCTCTCTTTGCGTACTTGGTACATCATAATATTTCTGTGTTCAGTGCATAACTGTTACAGCTGTCATCACTCCAACTTGAAGGCACATGCTCTCTTGGCCTCTATTCTTTCTTATTCATTTTACCCGAAGGCCTTAATTGACACAAGGCATGAAACTCCAATCATTAATTTCAATATTTGTTGAATTTGCTCCAACTTGAAGGCACAAGCCCACTGTTGTTTCTTATCCATTTTACTTGAAGGCCTTAATTGACACAAGGTGTGAGACACCTGTCATTACTTTCAACATCTGTTGAATTTGTTACAACTTGAAGGCACAT
>NW_013851729.1:0-362 GCF_000517525.1 Limulus polyphemus
CAGCGCCCTCTCACGAGTATTCTAGGTTGTTACTTATTGATACTTAAACTCTCTACATAACTAAAAACAGCGCCCTCTCACAGGCATTCCAGGTAGCCAACTAATCATGGTTCAACTTTCCACATAAGTATCGAACAGCGCCCTCTCACGAATATTCTAGGTTGTTACTTTTTGATACTTAAACTCTCTACATAACTAACAAACAGCGCCCTCTCACGGGTATTCCAGGTAGCCAACTAATCATGGTTAAACTTTCGACATAAGTATCGAACAGCGCTCTCTCACGAGTATTCTAGGTTGTTACTTATTGATACTTAAACTCTCTACATAACTAACAAACAGCGCCCTCTCACGGGTATTCC
>NW_013851731.1:0-358 GCF_000517525.1 Limulus polyphemus
ATTTATGCACAAAGCTACACAATGAGCTATCTGTGCTCTGCCCACCACGGGTATCGAAACCCGGTTTCTAGCGTTGTAAGTCCGCAGACATACCGCTGTGCCACTGGGGGGCTTGCAATTGTTAAATCGATAATATGCAAGTTTGTAATTAGTATAAAGGCGCCAAAAAATGAGATAAACGAAGGTTACACACTGTAACCTAAAGAGCTAAAGCCAAACTCAGTACCTAAGTGAAATATTGGATAACGTGTTATGTCTGAGATTCTAACAACTGTATATAAATCAATGTATTTTGTTGTTATATTGTGAAATAATTTTGTTTATTTGGAAACGTGAGGTGAACCTTAATAGATTATTG
>NW_013851732.1:0-363 GCF_000517525.1 Limulus polyphemus
AGATAACCACAACAGAATCAGAATTAACATCAACGAGCTTAAAATACAACAGACAAGCCCCAAACATTAACTTCCTACAAACCAGTTACTAGATAACCACAACAGAATCAAAATTAACATCACCGAGCTTAAAATACAACAGAAAAGTCCCAAACATTAGCTTGCTACAAACCAGTTACTAGATAACCACAACAGAATCAGAATTAACATCAACGAGCTTAAAATACAACAGACAAGCCCCAAACATTAACTTCCTACAAACCAGTTACTAGATAACCACAACAGAATCAGAATTAACAACACCAAGCTTAAAATACAACAGACAAGCCCCAAACATTAACTTCCTACAAACCAGTTACTAGA